>NW_028324218.1:1854473-2163552 GCF_054372755.1 Phalangium opilio | reverse complement strand
TAGCCCCCCCAAATTCCAAACTTAGCCCCCCCAAAAATAATCAGTAAACCCTACCAAAAAATTGCTGTTAGCAACCTAAAATTCTGTAGCAATATATAAAAAAATTTCAATATCAAACAGTAAAATTTTGAAGAAAAAAACAGATGGAAACAAGTAAAATGTTTCATGTTCTTTCGAAGGGAGTCCCAATAGTGTGGACTAAAAGCTAACCAAAACTAAAAATAAACCTAAGACGAGTGAAAATCCAGGCGCAGCAGTAAGACACGCTACCACTGTGGGGTCGGACATTTCTGATTTTTTGTTTAGGGTCTTTGAATTTTTTTCTTTTTATTCATGTGCTAATTAAATAGATAACGATGTGGCTACTATTAAGTCCCAGCCCTTGGGCCATCTTGTTTATATTAAGTTCTTATAATAACTTTAAAATAGTTTGCCCAGATTTAGCCCCCCCCCCCCCCAAATTTCAAACCCTGGCGACGCTACTACTTGTAACTTTTAAAAGGTTGTTGTCATGGCTTAACAGACCGCTATTACAGTTTTTTATTGTTTTATAGTTTATTTTGACACGTTATCTCCCAAAAGTAATTAATGTAATGATAAAATGTTTTCGGGGAATGGAATTGTGGTCGAAAAGCCGAGATAAGTAAATTTTTGAAATTGATTACCAGTAAAATAATTTATTTCAACGGAAAACGGTAATGGAACGTTGTTTTTTCTTAAGCATGCATTTAAGTTTCAATTAAAAAGAAAAACTAATATCTGATCCTTCAGACAAGTGATAACCTCAGTCTTATCGATACTTTTTAGGTCTTGATTCTAATCAAGACATTTTTGATTAATATCTGTTCCTTCAGTCTTCATTTTAATTAAGAATGTTAAGAAACTGTTTAACATTTTCAAAATCTGCACTAAGCTGAAACAAATATATATAGGGGACCATAACTTTCGGTCAATCAGACATTTATTTATTATGATACTTCAAAAAAACGTAAATCAATAAAAGTTTGTATTCTTATTGTAATTAACATAATACAATTTTTTACAATCATTCATTGAAACGCGAGGCGCCCCCTAAAAATTCAAGAAATAGGACCAAATTGACAATTTTACAAAATTTTTAAAAATGCTGATTATGTCCGTTTATCATTTAGCTCAAAATTGTCATAAGCCCAATATGAAATTCGGATATCCTTAAAACTTCATAAAGACGATCCGAGATTTTCAATTTCACACTTTTTTTGTAGCATAAACTAACGTCTGTTTGATATGAAGCTTAAAACCTTAAACAAAATATAGTCAGGGCTACCCTAAAAGTTCACCAAGATGATCCAAGATTGTTAATACGCCTAAAAAGTGCCATCTTCAAAATATGTAGCCGGGGAAAAGAGAGCGTGATCGAGTGGGCTATGCTAGTGGTTGGAAGTCGCGGGGGTTGGGACAGTGATAACGAAGTTGAGATGGATTGGAAATAATGATGGGCGACCTGCGGCACCGTATCTCTCCCTATGTACCTCGCGCACGCCCTTACCCTTCGGTAGGCGATTGCTAAGTGCTGCCGCGGAGCGCCATTTTATTTGTATGAGAACTAGCTTCTATTTTGAAGATAGAGGGAGCGCCTTTTACAATTTAGTCCAGTACGACCCTACCTAACCGCTGAGGATGCTGAGAGGACTATGTTGCCGTAGGTGGGGGTACACAGGCAACGCTATAGGTGTGGGGGTTTCTACTCCATTCCTCTCTCCTTCAAGGTTGGGACTCCAGGCATAGCCAACTCCATCACGCACTCGACAACGCAAAACAACTCGCGCCAGCGTGGGAAATAAGGCGTTGACACAGGGCAAATGACCAGTTTAAAAATTCCCTGGTCCAGTTCAAAAATTAAATTGGAGGGGGGTCAGTGGTCCACGAGACTACAAAGAAAGTTCAAGGGTAATCAGACTCCACACATTAAAATTCTCATATTTTAATTATCCACTTCTTTAGTTTAGCAGACGACGTGCTCTGGTCAATGGTAACGGACCAGTTTATTTTTTCCAAGTCAGGAAAGTCACTGGCCTAATGTCCAGTTTAAAAAATGCTTATTTGGTCACGGACCAGAAAACTCACGTAAACGCGACGCGAATGACGAAAACTACGTATTTTCCGACTGCCGAGAGGCGAAATAGCCCGGCCTCCTTTTACGTCCCCCCTTGTATTTTGAAAGTGGGACTGGGACTATGGGGCGCGAATACTTATTCATCTAATACCTTCTCTCTAGTAAACTAGATATCGCTTCTTGGTAAAACTTTATATAACTAAAACCATGAGTTTATAACATATGTTCCAAAACAAGCTTCATACAACTTTTCGAAAACAAATTCAGAGCTGTGCTAATTAGCTGACAACTAATTGAATTAGAATTAGCAATTAGGGAAATATTTATGAACTAATTAATTAGCCAATTAGCAATTAGACATAGAAACTAATTCAATTCAATTAGAAATTAGGCGTTAATTTATCAAACTAATTAATTAGAATTACTAATTTCTAATTAATTACTTGTCTAATTAAGGTAAAAAAGAAACCATAAGTAAACATGAAAGTTTAAAAGTGCCCATGGATTTAGTACTTTGGTAATGCAAAGTTTAATGTTTTAATGCCATTGAAAAACGGGTACGGAAGCCATGAATTATTCTCGAAAAATGAGACAAGCCTCGAGCCTTCCGTCATGTTAAAATTTGTCTCATTTCTTCATTTTCTTGCCACAGTTCCTATAATGGACTCCTGAGTAGTAAATACATGCGCACTGCTATTAATTCGAGTAGGTAAAACAGTCGAAATTTCGACATGGGGCAGTTGCGAACTACGAAATTTCTCATGTTTGAGGAGCTGAAAAATTTAGAGTAGCGCTAAGGTTTCCTCATCGATATAATAAGGCTTTTTCATATTCAAATAGATGAATCAAGAGTTAATTCCTCGATTTTTTTACAACAAATTGGCGTAAAAGATTAATTGAAAATTCAATTGGCTAATTAGTTAATCCTAAATCTAATTAAATTTTAATTAGATAATTACCTTTCCGATTCATACTAATTAATTAGAATTACTTCTCAATTAGCAATAAGGTAATTAAAATTCAATTACCATTTTCAATTAGTAAATTTTGCTAATTAATTAGAAATTCAATTAGCTAACTAATTAATTAGCACAGCTCTGAACAAATTTCCCTGAGATTTCCAGGCTTTTCCCCATATACTTCCCTGAGTTTTCCATGTTTTTCCCGTATATGGAGTATTCCATGGAGCAAATGTTAACAAAGGAGGGAAGGGGAAAATAGGACTATTACATAATCAAAGGATATCCCTGTATCTCTAATAAAACCAGAGTTACGAGCTTCCAAAATTTAGTGTAATGTTAATCCTATGGAGGAGGCAAAGTACCTACAAGTACCCGGGGCAAGTACTTACAAGCACCCGGGGCAAGTACCAACAAGCACCCGGGTCAAGTACCTACAAGCACCCGGGTCAAGTACCTACAAGCACGCGGATCAAGTACCTACAATCACCCGGAGCAAGTAGCTACAATCACCTGGAGCAAGTACCTACAAGCACCCGGGGCAAGTACCTACAAGCACCCGGGGCAAGTACCTACAAGCACCCGGGGCAAGTACCTGCAAGCACCCGGGGCAAGTACCTGCAAGCACCCAGAGGCACCCGTGGAAAGTAACCACAAGTAACCACAAGCAACCACAAGCACCCACAAGTACCTAAAAGTACCTACAAGTACCCAAAAGTACCTACAAGTACCCAAAAGTACCCACAAGTACCCACAAGTACCTACAAGTACCCACAAGTACGCACAAGTACCCACAAGTACCTACAAGTACCCACAAGTACCTACAAGTACCCACAAATACCCACAAGTACCCACAAGTACCTACAAGTACCTACAAGTACCCACAAGTACCTACAAACACCCACAAGTACCTACAAACACCCACAAGTACCTACAAACACCCACAAGTACCCAGGGGCAAGTACCCACAAGTACCTTCAAGCACCCACAAGAACCCACAAGTACCCACAAGAACCCACAAGCACCCACAAGAACTCACAAGCACCCACAAGAACTCACAAGTACCTTCAAGCACCCACAAGTACCCACAAGTACCTACAAGCACCCATAAGTACCCACAAGTACCTACAAGTACCTACAAGCACCCACAAGTACCTACAAGTACCTACAAGCACCCACAAGTACCTACAAGTACCCACAAGCACGCACAAGTACCCACAAGCACGCACAAGCACGCACAAGTACCCACAAGAACCCAAAAGTACCTACAAGTACCCACAAGTACCTACAAGTACCCAAAAGTACCTACAAGTACCCAAAAGCACCCACAAGTACCCACAAGTACCTACAAGTACCCACAAGTAGGCACAAGTACCCACAAGTACCTACAAGTACCCACAAGTACCTACAAGTACCCACAAGTACCTACAAGTACCCACAAGTACCTACAAGTACCCACAAGTACCTACAAGTACCTACAAGTACCTACAAGTACCCACAAGTACCCACAAGTACCAACAAGTACCCACAAGTACCCGCAAGTACCCACAAGTACGCACAAGTACCCACAAGTACCTACAGGCACCCACAAGTACCTACAAGCACCCACAAGTACCTACAAGCACCCACAAGTACCCAAAAGCACCCACAAGTACCCACAAGCGCCTACAAGTACCCACAAGCGCCTACAAGTACCCACAAGTACCTACAAGTACCTACAAGTACCCACAAGTACCTACAAGTACTCACAAGTACCCACAAGTACCCACAAGTACCTACAAGTACCCACAAGTACCTACAAGTACCCACAAGTACCTACAAGTACCCACAAGTACCTACAAGTACCCACAAGTACCCACAAGTACCTACAAGTACCCACAAGTACCTACAAGTACCAACAAGTCCCTACAAGCACCCACAAGTACCCACAAGCACCCACAAGTACCCACAAGCACCCACAAGCACCCACAAGTACCCACAAGCACCCACAAGTACCCACAAGTACCTACAAGCACAAACAAGTACCCACAAGAACCCGGGCAAAGCACCTACAAGAGCTCAAACGCAATGTTTTTCTTGCTTAATATCCCTCTAAAGGCGTGAATCACGACAAAAACGCCGTAAGTCCAATATAAAAAATTAGGGCTAAAATGCGTGTCTCTAACAGTGGTAAAACGCCGTAATTCCAATACCCAAAACAACGTAAGTCATAGTATGTGTTAATAATGATAAAAATCGATACTTAAACTTAATTGATCTTAATGAAACTAAGAAAAGGCACATCTATGGACTGTTATCTTTCATTTAAGATGGTTCCCAAACGTAACGAATGATTAGTTTTCTTTATACACGATCCCAATTAAGGTCATTTTTCAAAAAAATCCCATGTTATGTCTATGGAAGAATATTGTATCTTTCACCAAATGTCTGATTAATTTTATGGATTCTAAAACCACCCTTAACAACTTTTTTCTTTATAGAACTAACTATTAGTTGGATCTCTTTGAAATTTTAACCACATATTTAGGGCCCAAATTTTAGTTCACTGGCAAAATTTCAAAGCAGCAAACACAATACGAAAAAAGTTATGGCCAATCAGAGAACCCTCCTTTAGCATTAGAGGCAGTATCAAGTCTTATCTAAGAGAGCGACCGCTCTCCTAGAATAAACACCAACTGTTTTTGAATAATTTCCGCATGTGCAAATAAAGTTAGTATTTCCGATAATTTTCCGGTTAAAAAACTTAAAAACACTCGTTCGAACTGTTCATTATTAGAATGAAAGCATTACCCCTTCAAACGTGAATTACTAAACATGGGTAACTTCGCGGGTCATGTTTTCCCAGGCTCATACATGATTTTATTCGCATTGCATTGGATTGTGGGTAGCTTCGACCGTTATTATAAAGGTCGCGTTAGAAATTATAGGAAGAGATCTGATTACGAGTACTTGTACAAAAGTACCGTAACCTTTCCATTCTGGTTTTGTCCCAAATATCCGTTGGAAGGTTGGTTGAAAGTTTTCTTTAATGGCGTTGGGTTAATCGGGGAAGTTGCCACTGGATTTAAAAGTAAGTTTAATATTTAAATTTAAATAAATAAAATAAAATGATTATTATCCGTATGACGCTAAATACTTGAACATAATCAGAAAATAATGGCACCTATTTCGCAATGGAGAACAGTCAACATGTTTGTATCTATTTCTTCTTCACTATGAGTGGTTTAGTGGACGTCCTAATGGTCTGCAATCGTTCCCGTTGTCTACCACGTCACACCGACTACGTCGCAATGACCATATCAACTTTAGTCACCACTTTTATATTCTTTAACCATATCCAATCAAAATTCGAGACCCTTTTGCACCATTTATTAACATACGCCATAATCACAATGGCCATTGGCTTCCTATTGGAAATGAAGTACCCTAGAAATCCATTATGTACTTGGCTGCGATGTCTAAGTACTCTGGTTGCCGGTACTTGGTTCTTCGAGATTGCGTTCGTACTATATAACCCTTGGCCCGATAGTGCTCGCGTTTGGCAAGATGACGCCCACGACATGATGCTAATAGCAGTGGTTTTCGTCGGACATTTAGCAGCGGACACTCTGGTCATCGCTTTTATTGGCTACTTAATGTATTTTAAGTACAGGAAAGCCTTAAAGGAGGTCAGTTCCGGTTTCGGTGGTTATCAGCAACTCGACATGGATAGTGTTGTTAAAAATGGAGGCAATGTTTGTTGCGCCAAGTGCAAAAGTGACTTGAATGCTTCGGATTTTGATTGATATGATAAGTAATATTATCAGTGCAAATAATATTTAACATAGATATTTGAAAATGGAAAACAGTGAATGGAATACAACTTAGAACCTGATTAAGACAAACAAACGCAGTTTCTACTCCTTTAAATTGTTTTCTATGGTTATAAAAGTTCAAAATGAGAACAGATAACCAACAAATCACCCTTTTCTTTTTCTAAATATGCAATTAAACTAATGAACATTAAACCTTTGATTCGCATTTGATATTTATTGTGTTTATCGCAAAAACTAATTCTAATAAATTATTAATTACCCAAAGGTTCAAACTTCAATTTGCATTTTAATGTATTTAGAATTGGAAATCGTTCAACAGTTAATTCTATTTCATTTACTTCAAGATGGGCACTTTTATGGGCCACATAATGCCCGGTTCCATTCTATTAGCCTTGGGCCTTCATTGGTCAATCTCAATTTTCAATAGTTATTTCAAATTACTTAGCGGAAAATCGGGAAAAAAGTTTCAATGTTCGGTCACTTACAAGTTTCCGTGTTTTCCAAATTGGCCAGCTTTGGAAGGATATGCAATAATAGTTGTAACTATATTGGGGGTAATAGCTCAAATATCCAAAGGAATCAAAGGTACAGTACGTTACTATTTTTTTAATAACTTAGAGACGAACGTCATAACTACACCCTAGAAAAAAAGAACTCAAGGGAAATCCTTTGAGTATGTCATAGCCCCAATTCTCCTATACCGATTGAACCTAATTACTTGGTTCTAGGTTAATTAGGACTCGAGATAATTAGCTTTGAATAAAAACCGAATAGGAATTATTTTCGACGTGAACCCTAACTTTGGAACGTTATAACTCTAGTTTAACTACACTTCAAGGGAAATCCTTTGAGTGTGCCATAGCCCCAATTATCCTCTACGGATTAAACATAATTACTTGGTTCTACGTCAATTAGGGCTCGAGATAATTAGCTTTGAATAAAAACCTAATAGGAATTATTTTCGACGTGAACCCTAACTTTGGAACGTTATAACTCTAGTTTAACTAAACTTCAAGTGAAATCCTTTGAGTATGTCATAGCCCCAATTCTCCTCTACCGATTGAACCTAATTAGTTGGTTCTAAGTTAATTAGGACTCGAGTTAATTAGCTTTGAATAAAAACCTAATGGGAATTATTTTCCACGTGAACCCCAACTTTGAAACGTTATAACTTTAGTTTAACTAAACTTCAAGGGAAATCCTTTGAGTATGTCATAGCCCCAATTCTTTTCTACCGATTAAACCTAATTACTTAGTTTCTAAGTCAATTAGGACTCGAGATAATTATGTTTCAAAAGAAATTAAATTTTAAACGTAAAAATTAATTCTTTAATAGGCGAATTTCCGTTCATCGCCACTAACTGTCTTCAACACATTTCAATGTACCTCTTCTTCACCGTCAATGGCGTCGCTGACGTTCTAACAGCCAAGGGATACCGTTTACCACGTAATACCGATTACGCCGCCGCTATCCTGGCCATAATTAACATGAGTATCCTGTTTGCGAACCATGGACACGACGGAATCCACAACATCGCTCATCGGTACATAGTTTGGCTGTCGATGGTCTTTATAGTTGGTGCTATATGCGAGTTACTTTATAAAGAAGAAGTTTTAGGCACCCTAATCAGGACCTTCGGTTGTTTGAGCATGGGGACATGGTTCTTACAAACGGCGTTTCTCCTGCACAGCCCTTTCTCAAACCGATATACATGGGATATCCATAACCACGAAGATGTTATGATGATTTCATTTATCTTCACGTTGCATCTGGCCTTTGCTTTATGTCTAATTATTTTAATTGGCTATATTTCTTACTTAAAATATAGTCGACCAATTAATTTAAAAGATAATTTGAGTGACGAAGATAATTATCAAAAGCTATTAGAGGATGAGTCGAGCTCCGTAGATGTTTCAATGGATTAAAATGTTTTGAATAAAACTAATTGTTTAATTGATTAATATTAGCAGAAATATGTGGTGTAAAACTGTTTGAATAAAATCTACTGAAATAAAAAATAAACCAAATTGGTTATGAATGAAGAACATTTTGATATTGTGACTTTCAATAACCTTTGAATACACATCTATATAAACAGGAATACATACAGAACTGGTAATAATTATGTACCCATTTTCATTCAACGTACCAAAGCTGATTTTATGGGAGGAGCTATCTAGACTAATCATTATGCATGACGAATTTTACCCTGGCGAATTAATCATCTATCTCGCTGCGCCTGTTGAACCTCGGGTAGGAACTCGTGTTGCTACCAAGTAACCAATGAAACAACAGTTAGGAAAGACGCCATCAGAATTATGAAATAGTAAGTTCTCAAGCCCGGCCCACAAAAATTGAATTCATAGAAATTAACAACATGGGAGCGCAATAATTCCTATCAGCTGTATTTATTCCCGGTTAAGCGCGGTCACAGGTGTTAGGTGTGTGAAATTGATAAGCAAATACGTTTCAGGAAATGAGAACACACATCGCAGTACGTGAAAAATACCAATAAGTTAAAACCCACTGAAACTCATAAAGGCAACAACATACCAGCCACGAAATCAGCAATCAAACAAACATAGATGATGATATGTTAAGTTACCTAGTTCCCGGATTCGTGTTCACCATGTTAGGTACATGGTGGTTAATTACCCCGATTGGTAATTACTATAAATCACTACGTCATAAGACCTTTAATTATCAAAGTTATTGTAATTACAACGTTAAAGGATGCCCCGTACCCCTTGAGGGCGTGATTAAGATTGCCTTTGGGGTAACATGCGTCATTATGTGCTTCATCAGGAACAATATTTACAATACGGCGTTTTATCATAGTCTTTTGTATATCGGTTATATTACTAGTGGAATTATAGACGTAATAAATGACAAAAGTAATATATTGGCTAAAGGTTCAGGGTATGTTAGTTTAATTCTGGCGCATTTAATTGAAGTACTTCCCTGCATTTTAATCAAACTCAAGACTTGCGAGTCAAAATTAAAGGTAAGTTTATAAGATATGTTATGTTCCTTCCATAAGTTTGTTTAATTAATATCTTGTCATGACAAACTGCAAGGCTTGTAATTTTGAAGTGAGTGAGTGAGTGAGGTAGGTCATAGATTCGGGGAGGTAAAGCGAGGGAGGGGCCTGGTGAGTGAGTGATGCGCTGCAGTCAAATTTGGGCTTAGTAATGCATAGACTAAATAGGACCTAGATGGAATAGGTCCTAGCTGCAAAATTAATTAACCACCACCGAGTGTACTTAGGACTTCAATTCTCTCAAAAACTAGCTTCTGTTTGTCTTTGTTTAGACCTAATGGAATACAACATAAACGAGACTCGACTAAGCGACGTCGTACTGGAAACCGAAGCTCATTACCAGTACTACCACGGTTTAACCAGTGTGGAGAACCACAGTCAATTCCTGCTATCATTAACTATCCTCTGCGCATGCGTTTCAACCATAATGGAGGCCAAATTCCGTCATATTTTAGCCTTCGCCGTTGGTCGAGGGATATTCGGTACACTTCACGGTACTTGGCTTTGGCAAATGGGGCTTTTAACCATAAACCAGGATAAGTACGATCCTGTGGGTGATTACAGTGGCTTTTTAAATACAGCGTACGCTGTTCATTTGGTGGCCGTTCTTAACGTCACCTGTTTAACAATATTAGCGTACCATTGTAGAATTAAGAGGAGAAATGTAGTGGTACTCGAACCGGGTGTCGAGGTTGCCTTGAATATGTAATTAATTAATTTAAAAATAAATTTATTCAAATAATTCTTTGTCATTAAGCAACTGTTTTCTAAGTGGAGGTTGTCATATATTTTTGTTTCAAAATTCCCTGACCTTTCCAAGGTTTCAGGGGTTACCACGAAATTTTCAGATTCAAATCAACTGACATATCCAGGTTTTCCCTGACCTTTTCCTTCCATTTTCCCTGATCTTTTCCTCCGATTTTCCCTGACCTTTTTCTACGATTTTCTCTGACCTTTCCTACCATTTTCCCTGACCTATTCTTACCATTTTCCCTGACCTTTTCCTACCATTTTCCCTGACCTTTTCCTAACATTTTCCCAAACCTTTTTTCTACAATTTTCTCTGGCCCGACGGGCAACGTTGCCGGGTGCCTTCTTGCACCAAGTTACTAATATAACAATTTCACAAACCCAAGAGATAACACGTTTTGAAAAATACCAGAAATTCCACAACACGCACATCCTTAGTTACAAAGTTTATATCTTAATTAGCGGTAGTTGGTTCAAAGTGTTAAATAATAAATCGAAAAACAATCCCCGCCGAAAAAACACGGCGCGCCATTCAATAGACACATTAAGACGTTTTATACACGAAAACAAAATATTTTACCGAACAATCTAAGGTGACATTGGGTAAAAACCTTAATTACCTATCAACTATTTAAAGTAAATAATTCTCAAGTTAAACTGCGAATTAAAGTAATTAAGGGGGATGAAATAAGGAATTTCTAGTAGATTGAAATTTCGAATTAACGTGAAAGAATTAGAAGCAATTAATCTCATAAACTATATGTCATATTTGGGATGTTTTTGTCACGAAATTAAGTCCTATATAAAGGACTAGCTTCCACATCGTCTTAAAGCATTAATACTTCAATTAACCAAGATCATGGCTCCAATTTACAAAGTCGCCATTAGCGCTACGGTTATTTTACTGGTGTTCACGGTCATGTCCGAATCAACGCCTGACAAATGGCTTCAAATCTGCTCATCGTATGAGTGGGAACGGGCCAAATCGGACAGTTGTCACGTGACCGACCCTGACCCAAGGGCTACCAGAGCCACGTGGCGAAAACGTAAGTATAATTCGCATTACTTATAAGTTACTTCATCGTTTGAAAGACGAATGCATACAGGTAATAGGAATCTTTGTGTAGCCATGTTAATTTCTATGAATTTGGGTTTTGTGGGTAAACCGGGCTTGAGAACTAACTAACGCGTCATGCCTCTGATGGCGTCTTTCTAACAGTGTGATTTCATTTGTTGCATAATACCAACGCGAGGTCCTAGACAGGCGCACGTGCAACAGGGGCAGCTAGGTAAAACTCAGTCTAGCTCCTCCTAGAAAATCCTCCCTAGATACGTTGAGTTAAAATGGATGGCTACGCAATTATTCCTAGTAGATTCATACATTCCAACCATATAAGGCTGATTAACAAAAGTAACGCTCTTTTAAACGACAGATTTCCGAAAAAGAATGAACAAATTGACAGCGGAAGAAATAGCCGAAGCTTGGGCCAAAATGTGCTGTTTTCACGGTTGTTGGTTATCACAAATATCAATATTTTGCATCAACATCTAATAATTGTAAATAACAAACAAAGAAAGAAACACAACTGAAAAAATGTCTCACGTATTTACGTTTGAAAGTAAATTAGTTTAAATCACAGTCACTTATTTAAAATTAAATGTAAATCAATGTACATCTTGTAAATAAATAAATAAATAATGAAAAATGGCCGCGTGTATTATGTAACTCTAACAGCACCGAATTCTTATTTAGTTTTTATAAGGAAAATATCGATCTACAACAGAAACGTGGGTTTGATTTTCTAACCGGGATTAACACAGCGAGTGATTCGTTGAAATCCAACTACCAAATTTATTTATAGACAAAAAGTCACTAAATTCCTAAATTTTATAGAGAAGAATGTCAGTTAAACCTTAAAATAGATTTGGTGAGCGAAGAAAACACGTTTTCCAAAATAAACATACAAGTTTAATTAGGATTAGGAGTTTAATTTGCATATTAAAGTGGATTAAATCGCTAATGAAATGACGCTTAAAATATATGAATATTCAAAAGGGGTTTTAGATAATTTAAAATTCATTCAGAACAAATATAAAAATGTGTTTTTCTTTCAGTTTAAGCGACATTACACAAGAAGAATATCAAAGACCCTGTCGCCGCCGCCACAGGTATGTCCCGAACTTAATCTGGAAGCTTAACAACTCCTAAGACATAATGCGATTGAATGGGTGGGGTTACCATCGTAGAAGGGCAGAATGTCTTGGTAAATACACCGTGGGTTGCAGCTATCTTTTGTCTATGTATAAACATTATAAAGCCAGGGATTTTATCCCCAACCAGGTCTTTTCAGGTTGAGGAACCGAGAGGTGACCGCGTCGCGGGCTCTTATCCTTAGGGACACTAGTTTAGTGACAAGTACTTGCGAAATGTCCATGGAGTTCTGGAGATAATTTTATCGCGTTTCAATCTAAAGTTATTTTGATTAATTGGACAATGTTGATGATGGAAGAGGTTGTTTATAAAAGAATGGGAGCCGCGTTTTGTTTTTTCATGTTTGTTTGTTTGGTAGAATCCGAAATTGACCCCGCTTGGCAGAATGTATTTAGAACAAGGTAAGTAATTGAAAGTTGTGGTTTATTTTCTTAGTAATTGCGTTTCAATGGATACTTTGAAGAGTTTTCAAGTACTTCAGTTTACAAGCTTCAATTTAAATTTATCATAAATGTTACCAATGAATTCGCAACGGTTTAACCGAGGGGTAATTCACTACTGAAATAAAATTTCGCACAATTAAATGATAATATTAATTTTAAATCGTTATTTTGTTGTAAAATCAACGAAATTTTGTATCACGAACAAATACACGTTAGTGAATTACCCCTCGATTTTTAGACAGACTGGTTTACGATTTACGACACCCAAGGGACATGGGATAATGGCCGTATTTTTTTCAGGAGCAACGCTGATTGGAGGGCATTATGGCATATAGAAAAACATCGTAGATGTTATCAAGACCTCTTAGTTCACATGGACTGGGTTTGCGAGAAAGATATATATAAACTAGATAAAAAGAGCTTCCCAAGTGCTGGTCATAATGGTTCCCCCGAAGTTGGTAAGCCTTAACTAATAACTACCCTTGACTGAAATAGACCTTAAGAAAAACCTACACAGACAGACAGACAGAAGTAACAATTTCATAACCTCCCTAACAGGTATGTACCCCTTCATACCAGCGACTAAGGCGTTCAACTTTTTGGGTAATGCCATTCCCAGTCGTTTAAAACGAACTCAAGAGAGTTCTCAAGCTGCCATGAAAAGGGGTATAATAGACGAGTGTTGTCATGGAACAACAGGTTGTTCATGGGAAGAATACGCGGAATATTGTCCAGCAAATAGAAGAGTTAGAACATAATATATATATATATCAAAGTTGCTATTAATTAACAAATTAGATATCACTGTTGAACCAAAAAAAAGTATTCAAACCAAATAACAGAAGTTCGGAAACTGTAATTTTTGGGAATAAAATAATGTTGAAAAACTTTTAATGTAATCAAATTTATTTTAGGTCAATTTTAGACCAAACCAAAATAAAAACACATTTTCTAGACACTTATTTTATTTTTGTATTTTATTATATACAGAGTGTTTATCTCTCGCCTAATTAACATTAAACCAATTTAAATTTAATTTAGGCTTTAGCGGCCAAAGCTTTCAAATCAACAATGCATTGTTTAAGAGTGTCAGCCTCCTATGAAACAAACAGGAATGTAAATTGTGTCACAATCCCTTTAAAAAACTTTAAATATATTTAAAGGTAGTAGATATTAACCTGTTGTGAAGTAATGCTACTCAAAACTTGACCGTAAACCCAGTTAGCCAAATGGTTATGTTCAGCCTGTCTCTTGGCATTAATAATCATAACTTGGTAGTCCTTTTAACATAATTAAAATTGGTAAGGCCCAAATCCAAATCCAAATTTGATTGCAAAAGATTAATTTAAACGTACCAAACGTTTTTTAACTTCTAGGTAGGTAGTCATAACCCTCTTTCTATACTCAGCTTCTAATTGCAAAGCTACATTCTCTTTTTTAGCATCAAACAAGATAGTTTGACCTTTAGCTCTCCATTGCTCGGTCTTTTCACTTTCAATTGAATCCTGATAATTTTTAACAGCTTGTTTCTGACCCTCGGTCAGTTCCTCAACCTCTTTATCAATTTCTTTATCGAGATAAACAGCAACTTGGGGCCCAAACTTCTTAATCCCATAACCAAGCAAAATGAAAAGCGATACCGCATTCCAGAACTCGTGTTCAATAACCCAGATTTCTTTACTCAAAAGGTAAGTGGTTAAACCAGCTCCGAAGACGTATGGACCAGTTACGCCAGTTTTTTTGTAAAAAAACTAACAATTTTTGTCATTGTTAATAGACTTCAAGCTAATCTAAAGTTGTAACTTGTAAATGGGACCCAACCTGAAACCATTCCTCAGGGACAAAGGCTAATCTAACTTTGCCTGGATGAGCAGGCTGCTTGGGTCGTGGAAAATTAACTAAATCCCTTTCGGGTCCTTCTTGCTTAGTCGGGAGGTTTGATGGAATAGCAGAAATAGCGGGAGAGTTGGTACTAGCAACTCTGCATCAAAGATATTTATAAACATAACCTTAACAAAGCTAAAACTACTAAATACGAGTATTTTAAAGTTACATACCGTAGTGGCATTACAGTTTTCAGGCTAGAAGAGCCTATTAGATAATAATAATTAACATTATTAACTTAATTTGTCATTAACTCGGTAGCCAACCCCCCAAGGTAAGCACCAAAGTCAAAAACGTTAAGCCAAGGCTTAGCAAAATTCGTCGTTTTTTGGCCTAAATCCTTATATTATTGTTCTTAAATAAATATCATACCAATTTTCATGGCTGGGGCGAGTCGGGAAAGCATTTTCGATTATTAAAATCACCGACTAATTAGTTAAAATTAATTTTAAACAAATTTAAAGTCCACGCCAGTAAAAAGTTGCGTACGACCTTTCCCCGACTTTGACCGGGCAAGTTCAGTTCAGTACGGTTCGTAAAATTCTAGTTCCTTCAGAAGAGGTGGGATCTACGATTAGGGCGTCATCTATCGACCAATAAAATGATAAAAATATAGATGACGCAATCGCAACATCGGAGCGTCGATTAGCGTCTCGCGCGAAATTTGTAAGTACATTTAAAACGTTATAACCTTTGACAGTTAAGCCTTTTTGTCATTTTGTGACTTTAAAACGTTGATTAAATCATCAATTAACGTAATTTTAATGTAAAAAAGCGCGAATATGATTAAAAAACGAGTTAATTCTTAATCTGGTCATCTTAGATGTACAAGAGGGGATAAAAAGGGTTAAAAAACCAGATTTGGTTCCGGAATTATAAAAGAAATAAGAAAGCAGTGGGTGTAGATAAAAATTTCTTCTTAGTATCATTAGTCTAACCCTGAGGGATTTTCGTCTTTACAATAATTCGTGAGGAGGTGGGCTTGAAAATTTGCGGAGGATTTTTTTCTACTACGTCACTCAGACAGACATAAGGGTGTCTTATTATAATTATAATAATTTAGACTGCTATGTATGTAAAGGCAGCTGCATTCATTATTTTAGCTTCGTCCTCAAAAACCCCCCAAACAAAAAAAGAGGGGAGAGTCAGTAGAGAGAGAAAAATAAAACCAGATTTGAGTTCATCAGACCGAGTCATTCATTTCCCGTTAGCAAATATCCTGTTAAGTTAGTACGTTTGATCTATCAGTAACCTTAAATGAAGCAGGTGTCTAAACTTATAGGAGCTGGAAAGTAACCCAACCATGTCCATTTCTTTCATTTCTAGTACGTTTCACGAAGGTCGTTCAACGATTTAACAAACCCAACGTTATTTTTAATAATGTTAGCGTATTTTTCGCGTTTCACTAAGCATTTTTTAGATTTAAAAACGAGTAAAAATGTATAAGTTATTAGAGTCCATTAAGGGATGTTTAAAACGCAAAGATATCGTGGTGGACAACAGTATTTTTCGATTGCATTACAAAGTTACTACAGCCGCGCTTATTGCCTGTAGTATATTAGTAACAGCCAAGCAATTTGTCGGTGACCCTATTGATTGCATAACGTACAAAGATTCATTGGAACGTAAGCTATTGGATAATTTTTGTTGGGTGCATACTACGTTCAGTATCGAACAAGCGTGGGAACTTAAAGTCGGTGACGAAGTGCCTTACCCTGGTGTGAAAAAAACTGAGAAAAACGATGATAGGGTGTATCATGGATATTATCAATGGGTGTGCTTCACCCTTTTCTTCCAGGTAAGATTTGATTTTTTATTACGATAGAGCTTGTTTTTAGCTTTAAATTAAAACAAATTTCATCAAAATCGGATGATAATTAAAGAAGTTATTAAGGATTTAAAGTTAAGCTCGCGGCGTTGACTTCAGCGACACCTATTTTAATAGAGGTCGCTAAAGTCACCGCGAATTTTTTTTATTCTTAAAAATATGGCATGTGAGTACTTAAATCAAAGCTAATGACGTCAGGAGTACTAATTTAATTATAATTAAGTCCTATTCATATTTATATACTCCCAACTACCCTTTTTAAAATCTCCCAATCTTAAAGAATAGCTTGTAAACACGTCATTACAATGTTTCGCGTTGATTTTCGTAGAAAATATGGCATGTCAATACTTAAATCAAAGCTGATGACGTCAGGAGTACTAATTTAATTATAATTAAGTCCTTTTTGTATAATCCCCTACAATTTTTAATTAAAATCTCCCAAACTCAAAGTATAACTTATAAACGCGAATTTAGAGCCAATTATGATAGAAAATCGGAATTCAAAACCCCAGTAAGAAATTTGACATTTTCTTACACCGTAACATGAACCCTTTTCAGGCCATTTTATTCTACATTCCACATTATTTTTGGAAATCAATTGAAAGTGGTCGCGTAAGACACTTGGTTATGAATCTCAATCTGGCTATAATCGACCCCGAAAACCGTGAAAACAACAAAAAACTATTGGCCAATTACTTGGCCAATAATATCGAGAATTCTACCTCAGTCTATTTCTTTGGATACTTCGTAGCCGAAATTTTAAACGTGGTAAACGTGATTGGACAAATGTTCCTCATGAACAAATTCTTGGGCGGAAATTTCATCACTTACGGAATTGATGTAAGTTTCCCCACACCACCTAACCCCATAACATAAGTTTATAAGTGATATGTTAGGTTCTCTCCATAAGTTTGTTTAATTAATCTCTGGTCATGACAAACTGAAGGGCTTGTAATTTGGAAGTGAGTGAGTGAGTGAGTGAGGTAGGTCATAGATTCGAGGAGGTAAAGCGAGCGAGGGAGGCCTGCAGTGAGTGGGGCGCTGCTGTCAAAGGGGGCTTAGTAATGCAGACTAAATAGGAGTGCCTAGATGGAAATAGGTCCTATCTGCAAAATTAATTAACCACCATGCACCGAGTGTACTTAGGACTTCAATTGACTCGCTTCCGTCGTTCTCCTTGAGTCGAACTAGTTATCTCGAGCTGTAAGTCTCTCAGTAGCATTACGACAAAGTATAGGTAGTGCATATCATACTTATGGAGCGAACATATCACTTATAAACTTATGCCCGTAATTAATTATTAGATTTAAAATTTTTATAATAGGTTATTTCATTTGCCGAATGGGATATTGGAGTTCGTTATGACCCTATGGTCCGTGTCTTCCCCCGCTTAACTAAATGTCTCTTCCATTATTTTGGGTCCTCTGGCGACATTCAAAAGATTGACACTCTATGCATTCTTCCAATCAACATTATAAACGAGAAAATCTACATTTTCTTATGGTTTTGGTTCGTTTGTTTGGCTATTTTGTCTATTTCTGTGGTTATTTATAGAATAGCCTATATTTTCTTTCCGCCTTTGAGATTATTAAGCCTTTATGCCCGGGCTAGATTAGCCAATAAGGCTCATTTAAGGCTCATAACGAGCAAGTGTAAGCTCAGTGATTGGTTAGTATTTTATTTACTGGCTAAGAATATGGATCCAATACATTATCGGGAAGTTGTTGCCGAAGTTGCTAAACTTTTGAAGAATAGGAAGACGTGTAATGTTTAAAATTGGTCCGATTTTGAGGCCCAAATTGAGCCCTTAAATTAGCCTACTATAAATTTAATTTGAATATTACGTAGTTTCTAATTAAAAGCCCACCCGAGTCTCATATAATTATTTTCGTTCTTTTTTCATAATAATTTGTTTTCTACCAAAAAAAAAAACAATTTTTCGTCACAATATTTATATTTTTGTAACATATTAATTAATCTACAAATCTAAATTAATTTTAAGTTAATTAACTTATTAATTAATTAAGTGATATTTTCAGTTTAGTCAAGGTCTGTAGGCTTTATAATTATAATTATAAATACGTCAGAATTTCAAAAAAAAAAAAAAAAAAAAAAAAGCTTTGTCGAAGACGTATAACTTAAAATGTTTTTTACACAAAATTGAACTAACAATAAATATTTTTTTCCTAATGATCATTATATATGATCGGCTTATCAAAAAATAATTAGATGTTTTTATTGCGTGTTTTCTTTAATAGTTAGAGTTTAATTTTAACGTTTTTTTTTAGTTAATTTGTTTAGATTAAGATTTCCGTTTTTTTTTTTTAAAAAAAATTTATTTGAGTTGATTTTTTTTAAAATATTAATTTTTATAATTAGTTCAATTTTTAATTATTGGTTGATTAGTTTATAGTATTAGCTAATATTTTCCAATGAAAATAAGTTGTTTTTCAAATTTCACATTCCCATCTCTTTACTGCAATTCATCGGTAAACCGAAATATTTTTCAATAAATAAGGGAAATAATTAGCTAATCACTAATTAACCCAGTTTCGTACTAATGAATAATTCAAATAAACCTCAAAAAAAATACCGCCTTATTTCTGTGACGATGCATAAAATTTCTTGAAATAAAATTATTACCCAACCCAAGGGGCCCAAAAAAACCAGTTTAATTAACATTAAACTTGCTCTAATTACCATATAACGATGTTCACAAAAAAAAAACCCTAAGTCTATATGGGTAATTGTCTCAAAATACTATAGTCTGAATTGAATTATCCGATAACCAGTTCAAGTTCAACAAATGTACTTAGATCAAAACCAGTTAATATCAATGCAAATGAGTTCATTTAAATCTAGTTCATTTCTTTAAATAACATTCCCCCAAATATTATTAAAAAAAATAAAAAATAACCTCCCAAAGATTTTTATATCTATGTAATTAATATGCAAATAACCTAAAAATTTGTGCCTTAAAAATATTTCTTTTTCGGAAAAATTGTATGTTCTTTGTACTTTTAAGGGCATTTTAAACGACTTTTATAATTAAAATTTACAAATAAACCTATATATATATATATCAGTAGTGTTTGATGGTCTAGTTAGTTAAGTGTGATTTGTTTGTTTTTTTTAATTAATCTAATTTATGACCGTAATGACAAATTTGTCATATTTTCTACCTAATGTGATGGTCTAGTGATGTTCAAATAACTAATGTGAAAATTTTTGACAAATTTTACCCAGTTTTGATAATAAATAAAAGTGTTTTTTGGTATAATTTTGTGTTTGTACTTGTGTTCTACACCTATTTTTACTTTATAAGATCTGGTGAAAGCTTTGTTGTTCACAGAAAAGCACAGGGACGTCACAAAGCCACAAAACAAGAGCACTTTAAAAAGGTTTACTTACTGCGACTTGTTGAATCCAGCAGGTGAAGTTCGCATTAATCCATAGTGTTTGTAGAATTAATCCATAGTGTTTGTGGAATTAATCCATGTAGAAACACAAATATGTTGATTGAAGTCTTCATTATAGTAATAGTTCACGTTATAATAGTAAAAGTTCACTTTAAAACAGTTTTTTCGTCTTTTAATAATTGTTTTTTAAAAGGTTTTGGTAGAAACGATCATCCTTTGACGGCCATTACTTGATAACAAAGTTCATGACCTAAGTTATAGCTTTCGCTAAGCCTAACTTCAAAACCGGCACTAGCTCACACATTTTTACGTCGTGACAAGGCTTGATTTACGTTAATTTTCACTCAAAATAGCGCGTTCAATGATAATTATCCAATTAGGCACCATTTTAATTATCTAAATTAATTTAAATTAGGTTTAATTTTACTTAAGAACAGTCATTCTAACCGCTCACAATGAAAATTTCCCGAGTACTCTGATTGGCCGAGAAGCAGTCACGTGATTTTAAAATACAACGGCCGGTTTATACGATTTTATTGACATCTATGAATAAACGTTGGAAGCTCATAAAATTTTAAACAAATTAAAAATAAAATTAATTACGCCTTAATGTATAATTAGTTTGTTTGTAATTTAATTAATATAAATTTTGATTGTAAATAAAGTATTAAAAAATTGGTATAATTTTGCATTATTAAAGCCGCGGGGAAACTGGCACTGGTAACTCTGCAAATTTCTTTAAAAATGGCGTCGAACACGAGCGAACCAAACCCGGTAGTGGATCCAAATTTAAATATTAGTGAATTAACTAATTACTTAATTGGAGGAAATAAGAGAATCCGTGAAAATATAATAATGCCAGTTTCAGTAGCACCTCACAAATTTAAAACTAAAGAAGAAATAATGGTAGAAAATGCCTTTGAAAGTTGCGGATTCAAAACAGCCATGAGTGGTGTTTTAGGTAAGTTTAAACGCGTTTAATCGTAATTAAATATCTTAATTAATATAATTTAATTAAGGTTTCGCATTGGGCGGTGCTATTGGCTTATTTTCCGCAAGTGTTGACCCTAATTTAAGCGCTATAACTCCGGAAAAACAAACAGTTAGGATGGTTTTAACGGACATGAAGTTAAAAACATTATCCTATGCTAAAAATTTTGGAATAATTGGAGCTATGTTCGCGGCGACGGAATGCGTCATTGAAAGCGTAATTAACCACTAATTAATCTTTAATTATTATTTAATTTAACTTACTTTTCTTTGCAGCATCGGGGAAAATCTGATTGGAAAAATGGTACAATGGCTGGAGCTGTTACTGGTGGAATGTTAGGCCTAAGAGGTAATTAACTTTATTATTAATCCAAGTAATTACCTGAGATTAATTAATTTAATTAATTAACGTTTTCAGCTGGAGTTAAAGCTGGTTTATTTGGTGCTGCAGTTTTTGCAGCATTTTCAACTGCAATTGATTATTATTTTAGACATTAACTGAAATTTATGTAAATAAATAAATAAATATTATTGTAATTAAAAATAAATATTAATTAGATATTTGACATTTATTTAATTAAAATTAATTGGGGGCTGAAAAACACTCAATATTCCGTGAAATTTCGCGAAAACAGTTGTCTTTTTGACTAGACAATTTTCTAAAAGGCGGCTGGTTCAAAATATTTGCATAAAATATAAGTTTTTGTTTGTTTACTTACAAGTTTTTTGTTTATTTGTTTGTTTGTCATTAAAATTTAAAAACGTCGATTATCACAGCCAACAAGGCAATCAATTTCATTTTGGTTTAAACATAGATTATTTGACAATTAAAATTATAAGAAAAAAAAACAAAAACAAAAACAAAAATTGGTGTGTTTGTTTGTTTGTTTGTTTGTTGAGTGAAAAATTTGGCAAAAGGCACAACATGGCATCCATTAATATTGCTTGTGTTAATGATTGATTTTTTTTTAAGTACAAGTAAACGTTAATTAAAACGTTTTATTGTGCTACTGATATCTGAAATTAATTAATCAAGATGATAAAATGAATTAATTTAGAGGTAAATTAATTTTGATTAACTTATCTTAAATCCAAATTAATTAAGATGGGATTAACTAATAAATTTAGAGCCAAATTAATTAAGATGATGGGATTAATTAATAAATTTAGAGCCAAATTAATTAAGATGATGGGATTAATTAATAACTTTAGAGCCAAATTAATTAAGATGATGGGATTAATTAATAACTTAAGAGCTAAATTAATTAATTGAGATGATGGGATTAATTAATAGCTTTAGAGCTAAATTAATTAATTGAGATGATGGGATTAATTAATAGCTTTAGAGCTAAATTAATTAATTGAGATGATGGGATTAATTAATAAATTTAGAGCCAGATTAATTAATTGAGATGATGGTATTAATTAATAAATTTAGAGCCAAATTAATTAATTGAGATGATGGGATTAATTAATAAATTTAGAGCCAAATTAATTAAGATGATGGGATTAATTATTAAATTTAGAGCCAAATTAATTAAGATGATGGGATTAATTAATTTAGGGCTAAATTAATTTAAATAATTAAGATGGTAGGTTTAATTAGTTTAGAGCTAAATATTAAATTAATTAAGATGATAAAATTATTAGATTTTCACTGAAAGCCAGGTTAAAATTAGCCTACACTTGGGATTAATTCAAAATTAATTAACCATACCACAATTAATTGTCCATTCTTTCCCTTTGCAATTGAATTTTGTTGCCCTTGACTGAATTCAATATGCCCCTGTTTTCCATTGGTCATGTTATGATTAATGCTAATTAAAAGAAATTAATATTAATTAATTAATTTCCACCAATTTAAAAATAATTAAATTACCTGTTAGATTCTTCTATTTTAACAGCTAATTTATTTCCTGACATTTTAACTGTTTTAACTACAGCTTCAATTAAGTGACTTCCACAATCCAAAATCAGATCTCCCTGAAGAAATTAATTAAGTTAATTAACCCTAATTAAATATCAAAAACAAATAAATACCTTGTCTTTTTTAAGGTCAGGTGGTAGCCTAAGAACAATTAGTCCATCTGATAAAGAACTCACGGAAATTCCTTGAAATTAAATTAAAGTTAATTAACAGTAAATTTAATTGTAATTAATGATATTAATTACCAGAAATACTGTTTAAGTGGAGTCTATGTTTTTGTTTTCCATCTTTGCTGTCCAATAAATAAATAGCATTGTTTGTTAGAATTAAAATACGCGGTCTTGGTTTGTAACCATGGCGATCGTATTTCGTGACTTGAATGCAAAACTGAAATTAATTTAATTTAATTTAATTTAATTAATCTTAATTAATTTTAATTTAATATTAAAACTTACAATGGTTTTTTCGCTTTGAGGTTTAATAGTTTTCTCAAAAACATTCTGACGTAAGGAATCATCTTCATTATCTAAAAAAATTAATTAAATTTAATTGCGATTAAAATTAATTTAATTTAATGTACTTACTTAGCCAATTAGTTTTGTAGGGTTGACCCACGTTCCTCTTATAACTCTGTTTCTTGCCTTTGAATAATTTCTCTGCTTGAACTTTAAGTTCCATCTTAATTAAGATTAGAATAATTAATATTAAAATTAATTTCAATTAAATTAATTAATTAATGGAACTTACCAAAGCTTTTCTTTCAGGTGTGATATTTTTGCAGTATTTTCTAACCAACCATGTCATATGAATTTCGCGAAGTTTAGCTGAAGCCTGATTAAAAATTAATTAAAATTAAATATAATTAAATTACGTTAAATTGAACCTTACCTCTTGGCAGCAATTTGGAGCACTTGGCCAAGATTTGTCTAAAACAGACTTGGGTAGACTACGCGATAGTCTTAACAAATATTCTTTGCGAACACATTGAACAAACTGCAGGATTTAATTACGATTAACTTAAATTAAATTACTTAAATATAAATACAAGTTTCAAAAACTTACTCTTTGATTTAATTCATTAATTGGTTCATGTCTGGTCATGAATCCCTTAACAAAACTTTTTGAAAACATAGGTATAATTAATTTAATTAAGATTAATTTTAATTTTAATTAATCGACATTAATTTTAAACTTACTTTCGGATGACATGAGCGGCCCAACGTCTCCTTTCCAAAACGCGTTTGGCTAAAACTCTTTTCCAGTGGCAAGCAATTATGGTTACTATAATTTAAATTAATTACGATTAAAATTAATTAATCAATCAAGATTAAATTAAATTAATTTAATAAATACCTGCAGCAACCATTCTTAAGTACTTTTTCCTTTGAGCATAGCATCTGTACTGCGCTTGAATTTTACTGGCTAAATTTAAAACATAATTAATCTCAATTAAAATTAATTAATCTCAATTAAAATTAATTAATCTCAATTAAAATTAATTAATCTCAATTAAAATTAATTTACCAAGATAATGTTTGCGTTCTTGGAAAGCGTCTTCAATCTCAAAGAGCGTTTTAGGAAAACGAATAAAAATTTTGGTGCTGGAAATATGTTTAATTATTAATTAGGTATTTAAGTAATTAATTTAATTGTAATTAACTTACTTTCCAAGCTTATAGTCATCTCCTTTGTATCCCATATGCGTCATAAGTTTAGCCACGCCTTCTTTAGGTGGTCCAGTAAAGTTAGGCCAAGTATCTGGTGACAAACACTTGTACCTTGCCAAGAAAAACTCATAGGGTCTTCTATAAGCGAACCCAGCGCGTCGAACGCGTAAATTCTCCATTAATCCTAAGTACTTAACTTGATGTCCGACAATTTTCTCGTCAAAAGAGGCTAAAAGTTAATGAAAATAAGTTTAAAGTAGGAAAAACACTAATTAGTACTTGGTATTTTTAATTACCAGGTTGTTTATGGTCATTTGGTTTGATACATCGAACATACCAAGGCTCTTTGGACATTAAAATCTCCATTAATTGAGCCAGACTAGATTTAAATTGCGTTATAGCCTGTTCAATTAATGTTAATCAAATTAAAATTAAATCAGGAGAAAAAGTTAATTTAATTTACAGTTTCGGGTCGTCGTTTACTGTTAAGTTCGCTTTCCAAGAAAGTACTTTTCGTGATAATATTTGAAGTCGCCGACATGACTTTCTTCAAATCTCGGAACAACAAGTCATTGTTCTTATCCAAAAACCCGTCAACTTTGTATGTGACGTCACCAGCGTAATGAACAATACGAAATTCCTGTCAATGCTCCCCATTAATTTTATAAATTATTAGCTATTAATTCTAATTAATTTTAACTTACGTCTCTATTAAAACCTTTCTTCAGTTTATTATTAACCGTATTGTAAGTTTGTAAGTGATCGTGTTTCCCTATGTTAGTCTCTAATTTGGTCAAGAAAGTTCGATCAGTCGCGTCACCAGGACGCAAACATTCCTCGTCCAAAATGGATATTATTCCCTTATGTCTCTCCTCAATTAAATCGCAAATAATTTTATTGTTGAAATAAGTAACTGGTTCCCACTTAAATTAAAAAATTAAATAAAATGAAATATTTAAAAAAAATAATAATAAAAATAATTCGCGGTAACACGAAAAATATCGCCAGCCAGCCAGACTACCAACTCATAAGCTACGTGTAAATATAACCACCAACCTCAATTCCTTCTTTCCTGTATTCCTCTTGTTCAGACTTTAAAGTTAATTCGATAAAAACTTGTTGCAGTTTTTCGTTGCAATAATTAATACAAAATTGTTCGAAACTAATTACGATAATTAAAAATTAAATTAATTAAAATTAAAAAAAAAATAAATATTAAAATATTAAAAACTTACCAATTTCTTTTAAATATTTCGAATCCATAAATATCTAAAAGTCCCATAAGCGTGCAATTTTTCTTTTGCTATAATTATAATAACAATGATTAAAGTTACACTAAACTTAATCGTGATTAAATTTAATTACTTACATCCGTGTGTAAAGAAGAATTTAATTTTTTAACTAACCAACTGAAAAGTCGTTCGTAAATCGCTTTAGACAAAGCGTCTCTCGCGTAAATAGCTTGATCTCTATTTAAAGGTGTGCTAACCTAAATAATTAAAACACTCGATCAAATTTAATTAACATAATTAAATTAAATTAATAATATATCTTACGTATTCTCTATTAGCTTCGATGGTTCTGTTAATTAAAGCTTGCCTCAAATCATCCTCGCTACACCCTAATAACTGTTTAAAAAATATATTAATTACAATAAATTAATTAATTAAATTGCCAATTAATAATTACTTCGGCAATTGCTTTAACGGGTTTATCCTGGGCAATTGTTGCCATTCCCCCATCTTCCATAAACCCAGTATTACCAAGATGCAACACAGACGCGACAATTGAAAATAATGCCTAATTAAAATTAATATAGAAATTAAATAGAAATACCAAAAACAGAAGTCCAACAAAATATTCAAACGAAGTATATACCAATTCTTCCTCGGGAGTGAAGTTGATAATACTAAGCGCATTTTTAACAATTTTAAATTGTTGGGAGTCGTCTAATCCTGGTACATTCGGACTATCTCCCTATTTTTAAGGTTAATTAATCTAATTAATTAACTTTAATGGAGATTTAAATTAAAATCTAACTTACAAGACTGAGATAGTAATAGGCCATGGGATCGCGCCTAAGTTGTAATTTCTTCAATAACTCGTCATCAGCTCCCATGACGAGTTGGTAAAAAATATGAAAATTTCTTTCACCCTGGTTTTGATGTACAACCCTGCTTTTTTCCAATAAATAATTAAGTATATGTCCACCTAATGGCGTTCCCTGGAAGGTTGGTTATTAAATTAATATAAAATATCACCCCAATTAAATTTAAATTAACTATAATATTATACCATATAATCAAACTCAATATCCATGTATTTTCCAAATCGACTAGAATTGTCATTTTTGTTAGTCTTGGCGTTTCCAAATGCCTTAATTAAATTTAATTTCAATTAAAATTAAACTCCCCACTCGCGAAGATATTGCGCTAGAAGACCATAACTTGACGGGTACGAATAGCTACTATATTTCCATGGGTCGCGACCTGAACTGAATTCAACTTTGCAGCTTTATAACTTCAGTTTAACAATAATTGCTGGAAATTCCCTTGAGCATATAATAGCCCTAATTCTCCTCTATCCAACGGTAATTAAAACTCGCGTCTAGACCAATCACAGCATCGAGAAATTCGTCTTTTAATTAACCCAAATTCAAACTTCAAGTTATGAACTTCATTGCCAAAAAATGCCTATCTTTACCTCAAGAACTGGATTAGACTGCAACAACTTATCCTTAACACTTTCAACTGTTGCAGAATGATGACTTGCAGCTGCTAAATATTGCAGGACTTTTTTTGAAGCTTCGGTTTTTCCGGCCCCACTTTCCCCCGAAATTAAAATACATTGATCTCTGCATTCTTCAACCATTAACTTATAAGCTGAATCCGCAATTGCAAAACTATTTACAGACGAAGTTATTAACAATTAGGCTTAAGTAGAATAATTTAATTTAATTTAACTATACGTACACGTGGGGTGGAAGTTCATAGAGGTTATAATTCTTGTATTTATCAATATATTGATTTCCGTAAATACCCAATTCACGATAAGGGTTAACCGATACCAAGACTTGACCAATGTAAGTCTAAAATTGGGATGCAATTTTTTCAAAATATAATAAACTTGTATTGTATTTTAACTGAACCATTGTTGGTTTATTTTATATTATTTTAAATTGATTATCCTTTGTTTAAAATAATGATATAGAATTTGCAAACTTGTATAGCTGTAAGTTTGTTTTTAGTTTCTTTGTTTTTCACTTCACTAAACCCAAAGATGCTTATAAATAATTTTACAATAATTGTATTTAAATTTATAGTGAAATTACGTTTGGTTGAATGAACTATAATTAACTACGTAGAAAGGTTATTTTAAACGAGACCAAATTGGTCCAACATTCGTTACGGTTGAATTATAGGATGCGGCTTAAGGTACCAAGGAACAAAATATATGATAACTCATTTATGGTAATCGGAATCCTGGAGGATTTTGAAGAACTAGTACAGGATTTTACAATAATGCTTATAAGATTTCAACGGATTCTAAAATACCTCCGAAGTTTCAGGCTTCGATATAAGACAGATCCACAAGTTCATAACCAGTTTAAAAATTCTACGGACCACTTTATTAATTAAAGACTACTTTAAATATTCCAAGTTGGACCAATTTTTTGGATTCACTGCTCCCAAGATCTACTTTAATAATTTCAAACTTAAAATACTTAGAGTAAGGGGCAACTGGTCCATGGGCCTGTAGTTTAATTATTCAAGACCCCAGTCTCAAGGACCAGTTTGAACCAATAAAAAAAATTCCTTATTTCAAAGTCTGCTTCGAACTAAGATAACATTATTTTTAACAATAAAATAATTCATTTAAGATTTCTTTAAAACTATTTTTAACTTTTCATACACTTAATAAATAAATAAAATCAAGAAATAAATAAATAAAAATAAATAATATCAAGAAATAAATAAATGAACACTTACGTAAATGACATTTTCTTTGAATCTCTTCCTAAGATTGTCAATAAAAGCGGTGTCGCTTCTGTAATCCTCAAGTAGAACAAAATCCTGGACTCCAACTCTATCGCGACTCAACAAATCCTGCTCCATAGTCTAATATAAAATAAAATAAAACCAAAAGGGGGTTAGTTAAGAAGATGAGAAAAAGCACCACCACGATGTTCTTAACAATAAAGAATCAAGCGCCAGTTCACGATTTTTGGAAAAACTGGTCCTGCCAGTACAGTTTTACATTAATAATAATACTTATAATAAAAAAAACATTATTATAAAATAAAGAAAAAAAGTATTGAACACGGCGACAGATTAACTTCATACCATTGTTTAAGGTAAAAACGTAACTCTTTCATATATCGTTGTTTAATCCCAAGTAATAATGACCAATTAAATTAAACCGCGTGTATTGAAGAAAAATCCATGCAAATTTTAGGAGACGTTACGTCACAGATTTTTCAATAATTATTTAAAAAAAAATTAAATTGATTGTTTTTCCACGTGTTCCTGAATATTTTCCTGATAAATTACAATTATAAATTTAATTTATCTTAATTAAAGTCAACTCAAATATTTCGTGAGAAATTAAAAATACCACGAACTCAATTAAATAATAAATTAACCAATCAAAGTAATTAAATTAATATTTACTTGCTTTTTAATATTTTAATGTTGCCTTGAAAAAGTTAAGAAATACGATTTCAAGTTAAAAACTTTTGAAAAAATTCACGCGGACATTTTTAATTTTGATTAAGACTTCTTGGAAATTTTAGAATCAACTAATCAGTATGTTTCATTTTCCTTTTCTAGTTAAAAATTTCGCCTTTATCAAAACATACTTAAAGGTGCGTCGTTACAAAACGTCCTCCGATCAAAAACTAACCCTTTTAGCCCACGCTCAAAAAAAAAAAAGAACCATTACGTCATGCAACGACCAGATCGGTTTGTTCTAAAAACTTTCAGTGAATCACACTCCATTTCCCGCCATTTTCTATATGGGTGGGTCCACTTTTTACCTAACACTTGTATTTTTTTAACCATAAATCTATCAAAAATTAATACAATTATTGATTTTTTGGTACCACCTTAGGAAGAATTTTCCCAGGTGTCTTTACAGTGTTAGGTAAGGTACGGGTATATATCGGGGTTTAACATATGTTTATGGTCAAAAGACGTGGTGTAGTATTTGCGTGTTTTCCAGGTGTCTTTACAGCATTAATTAAGGTACGAATGTATGGGATTTAATGTAAGTTTATGGTCAAAAGACATGGGGTTTGCTATGCGACAATAAATTTAATTTGTGGTTTAAAATTAATAATATTTAACGTAAATTAACCCTAGTTATAAAGAAATTAACGTTAATTACTTACAAATTAATATATTTATTGTAACAGATGGCCAAATCACGTGACCTTATATATTATATAATATATAAGTTAAAACTTATAAATTTAATATATTCGAATAGATATAGTTAATAATGAAAAGAGGTAAAAACCTATGCTAATAAAAAACATTTTCCCCGGCTTGTACCTATTAACACTTACACCGCGAATACCCCTAATTTCGCAATCTCACGTGGCACGTGCTTATTTCTTATAAATACGGTTAACACGAGGTTATTTTGAACGTTCCACTCTGAATTTACACTACAGTTGAACCTTAATCTAAGCCAATGTAAATATAAGGCGTTAAGTGTACTCTCCAATTGAAACGAATTACACTCAGGAGTTAGCTAAAAATAATGTGACACTCGGAGGTTTAAGTTTCGTCACAGTTAAGTCTAATAATAGGTTTGCGGTATCACCAGTTCATCACGGGGTATATTTTACCTTCTAAATAGGTTTACCCCTAGTTGTCATGTGACCCTACTACACTACTCGCTAGTTGTTATGGTTTGAAACCATTACTGTTTAGTGATCATTACATTTTAGGGGGGTATGATTTTTGACAAACGTGGTATTGTTTTGTTTGGGGTTGCTTTTTTTCTTGGCAAGTTCAAAAGGTGGTTGAACTCTTTACGATACTTTACTTTTCCGGGTTCTTTAATCTTAATTAATTAAACATTATTTAATTAATCTAAACCAGAACATTAATTAATGGAAAAGTGTAAACAAACCACTCTTTTAAAAGTTATTTTTCTTATAAATTACTAAAGAGTATGATATCTTCAAAAGCGGTAACAGATTGTTATTTCCATAACCAACGATTTAAATGACCTTATGACCTCTGGTTGTTTTTTTTTGGGTAGAAACCATGGCGTCTACAACCCACGCAATTAGTAAGTACTACATTTTTTTCTATGTAAAGAATGGCAAGTATTTCTCGCCTCTAACAATAACATTCACTGTTATTCCAAACGACATAAAAAGAAATCAAATTAGTTGCTATTCATTTTTTATATTATTTTGTTAGTTCTTAAGAATGCTGTTCAAATTGAATGCAATTTAATTAAAACAAGCAAATAATAAGTACATATATATTATCATAAGTTTATAAGTGATATGTTCGCTCCATAAGTATGATATGCACTACCAATACAAGTTCGTAATGCTACTGAGAGACTTACAGCAGCTCGAGATAACTAGTTCGAGAAGGAGAACGACGGAAGCGAGAATTGAATTGAAGTCCTAAGTACACTCGGTGGTGGTTAATTAATTTTGCAGCTAGGACCTATTCCATCTAGGCACTCCTATTTAGTCTGCATTACTAAGCCCCCTTTGACAGCAGCGCTGCCTCACTCACCAACCAGGCCTCCCTCGCTTTACCTCCTAAAATCTATGACCTACCTCACTCACTCACTTCAAAATTACAAGCCTTTCAGTTTGTCATGACCAGATATTAATTAAACAAACTTATGGAACATAACATATCACTTATAAACTTATGATTCCATACAATATACAATACCTCAGAGTGATCTATAATTGGTATAAAATTTTGTTGTGGACATTCTTCAATTAGGTCTACAGTTTCATCCGAGATTTCAATAGGGTTTCTTTTAAACCAAGTTAATACCGTAATCCAAACACGTTTAATAAAGACATAAGAAATTAAAATAAACCATCCAATCACGGCGTATAAATTCATCTTTAAATTAAAATAATTTAAACTAACTAATCTATTAATTTAGCCTAGGGAACATAACTTTGAATAAACCGTAGCCCAAAAGCTTTTAACTCAAAAAACCAAAAATCAGTATAGAAAAAAAAACCTGTTTTTCTGACACAATAGGATATTAGAATATTATATTCCAAGGTCTGAAATAATCAAGATTAAAAAAAATAGAGAATGGAATGGGGCAGATAGATGACTTCATCATTATCGGATAACGGTTTTATCTTTCACCGCCGCTTGATAAGGTTTAATGAACTACTACTACCACCACCATCACAGGTTGAAGCGGTTTTAACAATAGAGGGGAAAACAAAAATCAAAAATCAAGTTTACCTGTACTTAAAAATAGGGGCCTAATATCGACCCGTAATTTTAAATATTCTAAAAATAATTTTCTATAAATAAATAAATTCAGGGTGTCTATATATGTTGACCCAAGTACATGATAGCAGTTTGATGCCATCGGTGTGGTCAAATTGATTGATTTTCCATAGAACTATCCATGTCCTAAAATTACTCTCCCTTTTTGAAATGAACACAATGTTTAAAAATTCCAAGTTTTTAAAATAACCTTACGCATAAAATATTTTAATCAAAATTTATCATAAGTATCTCTTTGGTATTATCTATTGAGAAATCTAAACTTACTAATGTTTTGGCATAATTTAACCTAAAATTGAGTGGTTATTTTTTCGAAGTCTGTTTACTGCAGGGAGATTACAATCAAACATTCGTGTGTTGTTGTGTAGGTGCGGCGCGGTTTTGTTTACTTAGTAAACATTTAAACACCTTTTAAGTTTACGTGGAAATTGCAATCTCTTTTCATATAGAGCTATAGATGTTTTTAGAATCAAATACAGGTATGATACAGGTGAAGTCTACGCGCCGGATTTTTACAGAACCAAATAAAATACCGTTTGGTTTAGTTATAACAAGAAATGATATCTAGTTTACTAGAGAGAAGGTATACATTCGCCACATTTCCAGCTTTATCCGTAGGTCCAGAGTTAATCCCCGCCTCTAAATTACAACCAGCAGCATCTCATTGGTTCTTGAAAACTCGTGCACGTCTGCGCGACGCGAATGAAGAGAAAATTACAGTCATATTTTTCGACTGAGGAGAGGCGAAATAGCCCGGTGTCCTTTTACCTCCCCCCTTGTACTTTGAAAGGGGGACTGCAGGACTACGGCTCGCGAATACTTAGGCATCTTATACCTTCTCCCTAATAAACTAGGGAATAATGAAGAGTTTGAATTGATTATTATTTATTACGAAGATGGATAGACGTAAATATTTCGCAATTTAATTCATATCAAATTAAATCAGAACGAAGCATGCATTCATTCATTCATTCTTAATTCATTTTAAATGCGAAACATTAAATAACTCCAAGACTATGACCTTTTAAAGACCTCGTTTTTGGGAAACAAACTCCTAGAGATGATTTCGAAACTCTAAAAGAGTGTTTCCTGATTTCCCTTTCTTGGGGTAAGAAGCTAGGCCCTAGTTTGATAAAAATTGTATGGCTTGGATCATAAAAGAAAGAAAGTTTAGCTTTTCAGTCTTGCTGGCACATTGCCCTCCTATTCCTCCTTGAGAGAGAGAAGACCCAACTTGCAAATAAAAAAGAATTAAATAAGAAGAAAAATCTAAAAGCTAAACAGTAAATCCTCGTTAACTGACAGTTTAGGAACGCCAGACGCATGAAAACATTGCGAGAGATAAATAAGACCCGTACCTGACTAAATTTTAAGCAAAATTAATAATATTGATATTGAAGTTGTTGATGTGATGTGATGTTAATTTATACCAACTTTGAAACGTCGTAACTAAACTCCAACGTAAAGTTCAGGGAAATCCCTTGAGTATGTAATAGCCCTGATCGTTCTCTATCCAATGGCGCTAATTACATCAGTGTAACTCAATTAGGGGTCGAGATAATTAAGATTAAATAAAAAATCAGCTTCAAAGGTTAATTACAAGATAGGTCAACTTTCCGACGTTATAACTCTAGTTAAACAATATTTCCAGGGAAATCCCTTGAGTAAGCGATAGCCCTAATTGTCTTCTATATATTGGTACTAATTACACCAGTGTATCTCAATTAGGAGTCGAGGTAATTAAGATTAAAACAAAAACCAGTTTAGTTTCAAAGGTTAATTACGAGATAGCTTAACTCTCCGACGTTATAACTCTAGTTTAACAACATTTCCAGGGAAATCCCTTGAGTATGCGATAGCCCTAACTGTCCTTTATGTAATGGTACTAATAACTTGGGTCTACACCAATCAGAACTCGAGAAAGAAGCCAATAAGTGAAACGAGCAAATATGGCTATGTCCATTTTGTTATATTGCGAAACCCACGTTATATAGAAGATACTGAAATGAAAACTAAGTTCACGCGAGGCCCGATGACGTAATACTTAGTATATAAATTGTAATTGACGTCAATTTACACGTGTCATTAAAACGAAAACAAAAATCACCGCAATCTGAAATTAATCATACATTTTTCGAATTCATGACGATATAAAAATATGATTTAAATGGAATGATATTGCAATTAAAAATATGCTAATTAAGATTACCTAGACACATTCCGACAATATTTATAAATAAATTGTAATAATACAAATTAACCGGAAAAACAAACAAACTGAAGTTAATATTTATTTTTAAACTGTGTCAGGGATATTTGCCTTCATACATCTGGTTGGCTCAGATTCAATGTAAAAACCAAGTCTTAAAAAGATTTCAGGAGCAATTAGGCCTAAAATAGGCTTAAATCAACACTTGACATTTATCTTATCTAATATAATATAATAATTAACTCGCTTTGTATAATTTAGCTTACTAATGAATTTATTGGGAGACAGAAATAAATTAAACCGAAGTTATCACGATCGAATAAAATTATCAATAATTAGGATTTGTAATATAGGCCATTGGACTAAATAATGTAGAGGTTACAATTACCTGTCGAGACATTATTTTTACTGCGGGGTACTTCATAAATTTCAAGTGTTAAGATAAGATAAGGTATTCGGGTTGCCGGCATTAAAATGTTGAACTTTGAACCCGGCAAATTTAACTGGAATTATATTTCGTTATCAAATTGAAATTACTATATTTAAAATAATGGTAATATCTAGTAGTTTTCCTCCTACTCTGTATTTCTCGCTAGCGTTTCACTATCACTACACCTTTATATTACCGGGAATACATACAGCTACTAGGAATACTTGTGTAACCATAATTTTTCGCTCAAAGAATGTAGGCGGAGTTTATGGGGGGAGCTAGCTAAACTAATCGTTACGTATGACGAATTTCACCTGGTGAATTAATAATCTATCTCGTTGCACCTGTTGCACCTGCGAATTGCGCACCTAAAAATCATACAAATTAACAAAAGGGGTCACAATGATTCCGGTTAACTTTATACATTCCTATAATTACATATAAACAAAACTCTTCATTTGCTCTATTTATATTTCCCCACTTAAGGTTGATTACTTTGATTACATTAATTAATTATATTATACCATAATCAAGACCACGCAATTAAGCTATACCGGTTTAACGTTCTCTAACAAGGTCAAGAGCTTCTAGAACTCCGTGGTAACTCTTTGGAAATAACACCAAATTTGGTGGTTAAAAGAAATCTGGTTGACTAAATACATAACCGACTCAAATTACTTATAGCCTGAAGTTAAAAATAATAATAAATTCAAACGAAATTGAGAGTTATGCCTAACTCGAATACGCCCTTCAAAAGTCTATTGAATTTACTGTTAAATTTTAACAGAAAAATATTTGGAAAAAACTACCTACTACCGAAACAGTAAAAGGTCAAATGGCTCAAATTTTGGGAGCGGTTATCTGTGTCAATTTTCTTTTTAAATTGACTGATACCTTATTCGGGTTAATAGGTCAAATAACCTATAGGTTGGTGGGTGGTTTATACAACTTTTGACCCTTAACCTTATAATCAAAAACTATAATTAAAGTTCTTTATAGAATTAGGTTCTCGAGACACTAGTGTTAATATAATATAAAATGACATTTTTTTAAATTATAATAAACTCGAGAAAAATTGGGATAATTTAATTTTTACTACTAATTAATATTAAATTAACCGTATTTATTATTAGTAGAGTTTCTGGGTAATTTAATTATTATTAGGCCTATTTTCCAGGAAGTAAATCTTTGAATTTACTTTACGAAATTATTTCTAAATAAGATTGAAATAAATAATGAAAGATAATTAAAAGATTTAATTTTAAAGTAAATACTAAATAGGTACTTGTAATTTGGAAAAAAAAAAAATCATCTACCTTATTTTTATGTCATTTTGAAGGCCGCAAAATTAATAAAAAATATATACCCTACACAATTTAAACGTGCTGATAAAAAATACAGATAAATCTTTAAGGATATATTTCTTACACCATAAAAGGTATAAGTTATAGTGAGGTTTTAAAAAGAGTTATTTCGCAACTGATAACGAGATACAAATTATTCTAAACAATTCCTTGAAATCGCATCGCATTTACTCTTACGTCTGTTATAAAGAATCCATGCATGGGATATAATCGCAGCTTGACAACATATTGATATGTTTATCTACGTATGCATGCAACAAAATACATGCGTGGGATGATATTTGGTTGAAATCTGAAGTAGATAAAGTTGGGGGAAGTGTTGCACCCAAAATCAAATTTTCACAGGTACAAATACTGGTGATTAATTAGAGTTATGATTTGATTCTAGTGTTTTAGGGATGACCCCTTATTATTAAATTAGTAATCAATCATTGCCTAAATTGGTTTTTTAATTAAATTTAAGGGGTTATCATTAAAATACTAAAATCAAATCTTAACTCGAAAACAGTGTCCCTTGGGGCAAACCAAATGGTGATAGAAGTATAGAACATTTTCGACTCAAAAAATAACAACATATCCCAGACTTATCTGAAACACCCTTTATAAATAAATTAAAACTAAATCTAATTAAAATTAAAATTAACAAACACATTATCATACCTTTTCCTTCATGTTTGGTATGAATAGTAGCAGTACTGAAGTACTTTCATGTAATTAAATATTATTCAAATTCTCCTTATAGGTGCTAGGTGTATGTATCAATGTACTTGCGAGTAATCCAGCAGTACAAGTACCGCAGTTAACGCTACACACAACACAACACACAGCTGGTAACGTTATGGCCTCGCGAGAGTAAAAAAACCTTAATAATTCTTGCGCATAACACTGCGGAACACAACACGAGGGGAGCTCTTTTGCAACCTCCCAACTCGAAGTCCCGAACTCTACACTCTCAAGTCAAATCTCAAAATGAACTGAAGAAGATGATAGGATGGTGGCAACCCTGCCAAGGCGGCAAGCAAACTGAGCTCGCGCCAAAATACATACATACATACATACACTTCTTCAACTATGTAGTAGACATTAGTAACCTAGTCAATATAAGTTTGACACTACATAAGTTCATAAGACATGTTATGTTCCTTTCCATAAGTTCTTAAGATATGGTCCTTCCATAAGTTCATAAGATATGTTCAAAGTTGGTTTTGTTAATATCTGGTCATGACAAACTGAAAGGGTTGTAATTTTGAAGTGAGTGAGTGAGGTAGGGGCATAGATTCGAGGAGGTAATTGAGCGAGGGAGGGGCTTGGTGAGTGAGGTGGTGCTGCTGTCAAAGGGGGCTTAGTAATGCAGACTAAATAGGACCTAGATGGAATAGGTCCTAGCTGCAAAATTAATTAACCACCACCGAGTGTACTTAGGACTTCAATTGACTCGCTCCCCCTCGTTCTCCTTCTCGAACTAGTTATCTCGAGCTGCTGTAAGTCTCTCAGTAGCATTACTAACAGTATAGGTATAGTGCATATCATACTTATGGAGCGAACTTATCACTTATAAACTTATGATAGGCCCCTCCCACTTATGTAAAAAGGAAAGATTTATTACTGCATGGTCTAACTTATTGTTAATCTGTTACTTATGGAGAGGATAAAAAATTCAGTAAAAAATCTGATTCAAGATACGTCCCGGGAGTGTTTAGGAAACGAAAGGGCAGTACCCTGCCTTTAACTGAATTGAATTCAATGGGAATACAACATTAAGTGTCACTACTGTAATTTTTTCCATATTTTTAAACAAAAAATACATAAGAGTGACAGGGTTACCTGTCAGCGTTATTAAAGATAACGCGATTAGAAAAATATGATTTCGTAACTTCAAATTAATCTAGTGATTTCAAAAGAATTTTTTTATCAAGACGATAGCATTAATTATAACTATTACCAGACATATTGACATGCTTTATTATTATTTATCAAAAAAATGTTTCAATTAAAACTGTGGCTAATCAATAATTAAATAAACCTTTCATAATTTAAATATTAATTTAAAATAATCAGGAGATACCAGGACGACGGTAGCACCAATGTAGAATCTATAACTGTTCTTGAAATCGAGTACAGGCTAAATATTTACGTCTTTCTCTACTCTACTTCCGCCGCTATTTATCACTTCCGCCAAGTACAGACAGTGAAAATAGAAACTTCCTCTTGACATAAAAAAACAAACAAACACCCTTTACTTACCTAAATCCCCAAAAATATTAATTAATTTAAAATTAGACCAAATATAACCACGTGAAAACAGAAAACTAACTTTCAAATTTAATAGGCCTACCTACTACTTTTGAAATTGAATAAATAAAACTGCCTTCTAAAATTTATCGACTCTTGTTAAGCTAAGTTAAATAAAAAATAAATGAAATAAAAATCTAGGTTGCATTAGGTTTAATTAACGTTCCCATTTTCCCATCCAATTCAATGTTAATTTTAATTAATTTAATGCCTATATACTATAATTGTCCATTGTATTAAGTGTAAAATTTTTCCCTATTGAATTAAAATTTATGAAACAATGGTAATTTAATTTTTCAAATCGTACGTGTATTAGATTATAAAAATTGATAAAATATTATTGGTATCGGTTTTTTAAGTATTAATTTAAATCGGTTTAAACTTAATTAAAATTAAAATTATTAATTAATTAAAATAAGTAAGCCTAATTTATTTCATAGTATAAATTAACATTTTCGTTACGTTTAATTATTATTTTTTGGTTATTTTAACAAAAGTTCGTTGTATTAAATAATAAAAATAATAAAAAAAATGTCACTGCTTCGTAACTCGAGCGGGAAATAACATGTTTTTAAAAAGCACGTGCGTGGATAAATATATATCAATAACTTGTAATTAATTTATAAGATATATTGACATGTACAGTTTATTATGTCGTCTATACATGTATATCTCAATTGATGCTCTAATAATGTCGATAAGTGTATGCTTTCAAAAATTAACCAGGAAAATAACCCAACATATAATATATATTATTATTTATGTAATTGAATTCGACTAATTGATATTAAACTTGGATTTGAAACCAAGTCTTAAAATAATTATTAATTTGGGAAAGTTCAAAACGTATCCCAATTTAACCAATTAATTTCAGATCACTCTTAATATATTAATTATTAAAATTTGATAATTCCTTATTAATTGAAATAAAAATAAAAAAAAAACTTAATCATATTTAAAATTTAAATCGTATTTAAACTACAAAAAATAATTAAACAAATAAATAAATAAATTATTAAATAAATAAATAAATAAATTATTAAATAAGTAAATAAATTATTAAATAAATAAATAAATAAATAAATAAACAAATTATTAATTAAATTATTAAATAAATAAATAAGTAATTAAATTATTAAATGAATTCACAAACTAATTTAAAAATATAAACTTAATCATATTTAAAATTTACATTGTATTTAAACGATTAATTAAACCAGGGATAGATTTAATTTTAGAAGTATCTATCCCTGATTAAACCATAAATAAAAATAAATTAAAGAAAAATTATAAAAACTTACAAAAACTGGAATCTTCATTATTTAAAAAAATTTCACGAATTTATTTATTAAAAAAATTAACTTTAAATAAAATTTATAATTGAAAGTTAGGCTTAAGGAATTAAAAAACACGCCGGTTCGTTACTTTACATCCATTCTATTTGACGTAACTACCGGCTCTGATATAAAATTTCTAAAAAACCTCTGCCGATTTCAAAATGAAATGGAAACTAACCCACGTAACGCTCCACCACATATACCAGTTTTTCAACTAACCGTAAAAATGTTTTTTAAAAAAAAATGGTCTAGCCCATAATTTTCACTTACTCTCGCTATCCCTACTTCAATAAATTTACTTCTAGATAAAATTTAATTCAGTTTAATATAATATAAAATATACAGCATAAAATTTAATATAAGATATAACATTTAATTCAATTTAAAATAAATGATATCTCAGTAAAAAAAATTAAAAAGAATCACATTCCGACGCCGGGAATCGAACCCGGGCCTCTCGGGTGAGAGCCGAGTATCCTAACCACTAGACCACGCCGGATTGGTATTACTATTCAACTATATTATATATATTGTATAATTCTATATGCTGCGGATTATATTCTACAAGTTTACGAGACTACCGCGCCATCTATGGGTATAAAATATAACCATAATTCAAAATGGCCGCGCCCAGTGAGGAAGTAACTTTAGCGATTATAAACAATATCCCTCCAAATTATCATTCGTCCGATTTAAGAAATTTTTTCTCGGAGTTTATTGAAACCGGAAGTTTCAGTTGCTTTCATTTTAGACACAGACCGGAAGTTCGCGAACCAAAAACTGACTTAAATACGAATAAAGAAGAAAATTCGAATATTAAGCCAAGGCTTAAGAAAAATCAGACGACTTGTTGCGTGATTAAAGTTAAAAGTAATCGATTTGAAGAATTTTTAAAATGTTATAATCAACAACATTGGTTAGATAAAGAAGGATTTACGTTGCCATTAAAATGTTTCATCAAACCAATTAAAATTCAAAATCAGCAAACAGGTAAATAAATATAAAATTATACAATTTTACCTTTTAATTACGAATTAATTTATAGTTTAATTAGCTTAATTAAGAAAACAAAAGGAAACAACGCGTTTAGTATATTATAAAACATAAAAATACCAATTGTTAACTTTTAAAATTCAATTAAAGTACAAACAGAACGGGTGCAAAGACCTTAAACAAAAACCGCTACTGAGTAGTGGCACCCATGTTATTTTTCCCATTTAGCCTTAAACAGAATAACTTAGTGAACTGCCAATAGCCTAACCTTTTTTTCCCATTGAATTTTTTTCAATAATAAGTTGTAACAAGTTTTCTTTAAAAATTCATTCTATTGTATTTTTGACCATTTTAATTCGTTACACCTCATTTAATAAAGGTTAACCTACAAATATAACACGTTAGGCGTATAGATAAAATACTAAATCCAGCCTTTAAACGTATTAACGAAAACTACGCGAACAATTCTCAGAACTAGAGCGATGTATAGATGTACATATATTTTCAATTATAAGAATTGAGGTCTAAGATGGTGCCCAAAAACGTTTTCGCGACAAAATCTACTGTATTTTGTTCATAAATATTCCGATAGCATCAGGCCTTAGGCTACAAAAAAAAAGAACAGAGGGATCTAACAGTAACACTTAATAAAACCTACACGTATTATCTGTTATCAAGTATCGGTAGGTATCCGACACCAATAATTAAATACCAGAAGCTTCAGAACTAAAAAAATGGCGTCAGGTTAATGGATGTAACTAAATCGGCTTCGTTTTTAGTTCAAATATCGCAAATAACAAAATAACCATAAGTGTGACACTTAATTAAAACACTTATCCAATCACAACTTGTTTACGGGACAAAAACTAACATGCGCATGCGCCTTGGCAAATAGTTAAGCGCTAATAGATAAGTAATGATGAGGGAACTATTTAACATCGCGAATGCGCATGCATGATTCGGTTTAGTAACCTTATGCACTCCAAATATAAAATCAAGAAGTGATATTTAGTTTACTAGGGAGAAGGCGCGCCATAGTCCTGCAATCCCCCTTTCAAAATACAAGGGGGGACGTAAAAGGAGGCCCCGGGCTATTTCGCCTCCTCTCCTCAGTCGGAAAATATGACTGTAATTTTCGTACTCATTCGCGTCGCGCTGAAGTGCACGAGGTTTCAAGAACCAATGAGATGCTGGCTGGTTGTAATTAATTTAGAGGCGGCGATGATTAACTCCGGACACGTCTACGTAACGTTTGGACTGGAGATAAAGAGCTAGAAATGTGGCTTGGCGAATTTATACCTTCTCCCTAATAAACAAACTAGATATCACTTCTTGATAAAATGATGTCGCATGGAAGAGTTCTAAAGAAGTATTATATATACTTATAGATACCAGGTTACTTATGATACACATATTTGGGTATAAAAATGCCCTTGGCCAATATTATACCATTCTTTAAATAACCATTAAAATCGACTACTTCAAAAAATGAACGCCAACTCAGAACAGGTCGTGTTCCCACCTGTCTATAAAATTATTTTATTTTATTTTTTCAATGCTTAAATCGGCTTAAATTTATAGCAAACTAAAGTAATATGAACTTAATCTTCTATATTTGGTTCCCTTCAGGCAGTTTAGTCTACACTTTTTTCTCGCTAGCTGCTGTATTCTAATTCTCTATCGCTAAAACTAACCTTATCCCACCAACAAAGTGTATTATATAAAAAAAAACACCCAATAAATTCTGGTAGCTGATTATAATTAGTCATTAATTATAATTAACTTAATTGTAATTTTCGGCTTTGTCTTCAAATTTCAAAACTGGTATTGGGTTTTTTGTTTTTTTTTCTTACAGCTTAAGTTTTACGTCAATTTGTAAATGATTGTTTTGCAGGGAAAAAAACCCCAGTTAATTAAGTTAATTAATATACGCTATATCCGGGTGTAGTTAGAAAGTTAGTTAGTTAGTTGGGAAGTTATTTTTAAAGATGACGTAATAGGTATTGTTATTAAATTGTAATTATAAATCCGTTTCTTAATTATCAAACTAATTTAATATTATTTTAGAGGTGTTTTTGGGTTATTTTAGAAGTATTTTTAGGCTATTTTTAGATCTATTTTTGGGCTATTTCTAGAAGTATTTTTTAGGCTATTTCTAGAAGTATTTTTTAGGCTATTTCTAGAAGTATTTTTTAGGCTATTTCTAGAAGTATTTTTTAGGCTATTTCTAGAAGTATTTTTTAGGCTATTTCTAGAAGTATTTTTTAGGCTATTTCTAGAAGTATTTTTTAGGCTATTTCTAGAAGTATTTTTTAGGCTATTTCTAGAAGTATTTTTTAGGCTATTTCTAGAAGTATTTTTTAGGCTATTTCTAGAAGTATTTTTTTAGGCTATTTCTAGAAGTATTTTTTAGGCTATTTCTAGAAGTATTTTTTTGGGCTATTTCTAGAAGTATTTTTGGGCTATTTCTAGAAGTATTTTTGGCTATTTCTAGAAGTATTTTTGGGCTATTTCTAGAAGTATTTTTGGGCTATTTCTAGAAGTATTTTTGGGCTATTTCTAGAAGTATTTTTGGGCTATTTCTAGAAGTATTTTTGGACCACTTTTATATTAATTTTCGGACCACTTTATATCTATTTTTGGACCATTTAGAAGTATTTTTGGGGCTATTTTTAGAAGCATTTTTGGGTTATTTTTGGATCTATTTAATATTATCCTATTTGAAAATTAGTAATTATGTTTTAGACATAATTTAGTCTACATAAATAGAGGCTATTTATATTTAAAATATAAGTAAAAATTAACCAATTTCGAACAACAAAATTAAATTACCAAAATGAACTACCTAACCACCCATCACGCTTCATTTCAAATCAATTTAAAAACACACTTTAAAATCAAATTAAATTAAATTAAACTAAACAATAACAGCACCGAGTCCCCAAAAACCCCAGTAAAAGTTCAACAAAGTTCAGTGGCGAACTAATCTAAATTAAATTACGTAAAGAAGTTGTCCAATTGATGTGTATATTATATAAAATAATACAACAGGTAAATCTAAAGAAGAAAAAAATCACCATAACTCTAGACTACCAACTAAGGTAATGAAGACCCTTCCATATCAGTAACCTCAATCCCAAGTAAGTTTCCAACTTAACAGAATGCCTTAGCTTTCTTAGTTCTTAAGGACTTCGCAGAGGGGGGTACACCTTAAGACATTTACGGAGGCAGGTAACAAAAAGGGGGAGGGGGGGGCTAGAAAATGCCAAAACCCCGAAAATACAGCCATATTTCCGTTGTACCTAAAAACTTAAGTCCCTCCCTTCCATCCAGGACAAGTTTTTTTTACTTATTGCATTCCGATCTGGAAAAGTGGTTCTAAAGCATCTGCGATGGGGCTAAAGCAGCCGGCCATGTTTCTTCAAGTGTGACAGACAATCCACGGCGCCAAATTATTAAAAGTTTATAGTTAGGGTGTCCTTAACTAACTCGGTTTATTACTAATCAACCCCAAAAAGGTTTTGACTGTTTTAAAGTTACTTTGCGTGGTTAATTTCAAACCGAAATGGTAGGGTATGTTAGGGACCAAAAAGGTAAATTAGGAATTGGCCCGAGACGCTAATACCAACTAAGAACTCGTTTCTCCGAAGTATTTTTTATTCTGGTGAAAAAGCCGAAGCCGGTGGTGTTGTTGGTGTTTCGTGTATTGAATTGTGTTATAGTAATGTAATGTTAATTGCGATGGAACGGTTGTTGTGTTGTAAATACAATTACAATTAAGCTACGGTTGCGCGCTTAGTTTGTATCTTGTATAAGAGAGAGATATGTAAGGTTTTTTTGAAATGAACGCGTTTCGTTTGAACCCGGATAATTTGTTTCAATCAAAGAGATCGGACAAAACAGACGCGAGTCGTAGTACGCGTCGCGTAAGGAGTCATAGCGTGTCCGAGGGACATTTGAATGACGCTAATGGTACGGTTAGGAAAGAGGAGAGTTACCACGAAACCGCCTTACATCAAGCAGCAACAGTAGGGGACGTTGAACGCGTCAAACGTTTGATTTCAAATGGTGCCAAAGTTAACGCCAGTGACCTGGTGGGTCGAACGCCCTTGTATCAAGCCGCCACTGAAGGTCACGTCGAAGTGGTTAAATTACTCTTAAAGGTAAATAAGTAAAGGCCTTTTAGACCATACAACTTTTGACTCAACTAGATGGGTCAATAAGTTGATACAGTGAACAATTTTTAATTTGTTCGTTCAACTTGTCCAAATTTTGTTCACACGTCCCAACTAGTTTACTCTCAACTCAAGTTGACTCATCTAATTGAGTCAAAACGTTTACCAGAATCTATGACTTACACGTCACTTCATGACGAGCTCTCAGTAACAATGTAACAAACTTATGGAACATAAGAATTAGCTTATGGAATTATCTATGTATTTGTTTAAATCGTTGTTGGGATTTTAATGACACTTAAACTGCACTTAACAGAATGGCGCCCATCCGGATGGTCAAGAAGAAACACGTGGTAACACTCCTTTACATCAAGCAGCCTGGCAAGGTTACAGTCAAACCTTAGAAGCCTTATGTCACGCGGGAAAGGCTAACATTTACGTCAAAAACAAAACAGGCTTCACCGCCCTTCACTTGGCCTGTCAAAACGGACATAACCAAAGTTGTCGCGTATTACTATGGTCCGGTTGCAAACCAGACTTGAAGAATAACTACGGGGACACTCCGACACACACGGCGGCGCGTTATGGCCACGCTGGCGTCATGAGGATATTACTAAGCGCGTTCGCCAACGTAAATGAACTTAACCGTAATGGTGACACGGCCTTACATATCGCGGCTGCTATGAACTGGAGGAAATTAACTAAAATACTTTTGGAGTCCAGATGCGATCCTATAATTAAGAACAGGCAAGGTGAAACAGCCAGGGACATCGCGTCCAGGAAGGAGTACCACGAGGTTGTGGCGATTATCGACAACCCACCACCATTGCTGCCTTTACCCAAGGCTGCCCAAGCTAAGGATGGTACTAAACCTACCGTTACTAGTAGAAAAGATCCCAAGAAACCACCTGACAAAGACAGTGGTACGTCGTTAGGTGGACGTGATAGCGAATTTCAAAAAAGTTTTAATGAGAAGCTACGCAAAAAAGGTGGTACTGCAAAAACGGGGAACCGCGTTCGATTCTCTGGCGACGAGAAAAAATTCACTTGTCCCGGTAAGAACAGTCCCTACGGTTGTCCAACTCAACCCAACATGGCTACATTCCCTCAACCCAAGTTGGATACGTTACCACCCGAACCGTTAAGTAAGGGCGAACAATACTTCGTCGATTTAGCAGGGAATATCCGTAAAGGTGCCATAGGTGTCGGGACCACGTGTTATTGCGGTCCCAGACTCCAACAAATTGAAAAAACCATGAAGGTAAATAAGGAAGAATTGATGGAAGAGATCGATACGCAATGCCAGAACTTAAAAACGAGGATAAACCATTTAGAACGTCGTACCAAACACCGGTTATCCTTGCTAAACCAAACTGTGAAAGAGAAACTAGCCGAAGAACGCTCTGAATGCGTGGACAGAGTCGAACGACGCGCTGTTAGGGAACGACAGGAGTTTGAGAAACAACAAGAGGCCCAAGCTGAAGTGTTTAGGACTGACATGAAGACATACGTTGACCGAAGGATTAAAGACCACGCCACGGATTTCGCGAGACGCTCTCGTAAAGAAAAGATGTCCGAAGCGTCAATGTACATTATGAAAGCCCGTTCCGAAATATTGTTAACCGATAATGAAAGCAACGCGGCCCTGTACAATAGTTGGCCCCTAGTCCCGGCTAATCCGGAAAATCGTCAACTAATGTTAATGCCAAAATTATCCCAATCTGGTGATCAGTTATCCAATCATCGTAGCCATACCTTAGAGGAATTTTTATAGTTAATAATGTTAATTTAAATTATTTATAAGTACAAAATCAAAATTTTTCTTTCACTGTTTGTTTGTCGGGGACACGATTAAGTAATGTTGAAGTGTAGTAGTGTAAAGATTGGTTGATTCATTTCGAAATTAATTAAATAAATAAATAAATAAATAATTTAAAAAAATTGGTTATTTTATTTTATCAGGGATAGATTTATTTTTAGAAGTAGGAATGGAGAAGAGAGTAATATCTAGGCGCGCGTCAAAGTCCCGGACCCCCTTCCACGGGACGGGGGGGGGGTATGAAAGAAGAGACGGGGGTCATAGCGACAGAGGTAAAAAGGAATTACGTATTTTTCGCCGTCCCCGTCAGCAACGTCATCAAAACGTAGGGTTTAAGTGAGCCAATAAGATAATTTAAACTTTTCTTACGTGTTGGAGGGAGGGAGGGGCTCTATGAGTCGGAATAACTGAAGTAAATACAAACCCCGTTCTCCATTCCTACTTCTAAAATTAAATCTATCCCTGGTTTATTTTATAATTATTTTTGTTAAATCAAAAATTGCTTTCGTTGTCGAATTAATTAGTACTTAACATCAAATATTTCTTTAATTAACTTCTCAACAGGACAGGCTGATAAGGAATATATCCCCAGAGGTCAAATGAAGGTCATACCACCCGATCGCGAAATTTTTACAACGGAACATTTGAATAAACTTATCGAAATGCACCCGCCTATTGGTATGCCCAATGGTAACGTTGGTACCCCGACTAAAGTCTTCATGGACCTAATACGTCAATGTCGGTTACCTTCTTCGGTAATTGGGAAATTGGGCTTGGAATTCCCTCGATCGAGGGCCAAACGAAAGTACAGTAGTGTACCATTTGATTATGCACCAAAGTGGAAAGCCAAGAACGTGAATGCAAGTACCCAAGATGGAAAACACGAGTTCGTGAGGACATCAAGGGGACATTTAATTACTGATAAGTTCGTGGACAGAAAACAACAACCGATAGAGGAGGATGAACCTCCGGAAGAGGATATTAGCGAATCAGGGGTAACTACTTGACCCTTCCATAAGTTCATAAGCGTAAGTTTATAAATGGCAGAGTGACGACGACAATGATACTTGCGAAGAATGGGAACGTCACGAAAGCCTACATAATGACGTAACCAGTCAAGAACGCACCAAAGAGCGTCTCTTTGAAGAAGAGATTGAACTTAAATGGGAAAAAGGTGGATCTGGTTTGGTTTTCTACACAGATGCCCAGTATTGGGACGAACAAGATGGCGATTTTGATGAAAAAACTGCCGATGACTTGGACGTTGATATGAGTATTTATTACGAACCAGGTAATTACTTATCAAACGCGATGGTTTACAAGTCTACCAAGCCCCCACTAAGATCCAAACATAAGTCCAACCCACCTATTTCCTAACTTCTTAAGGGGGTGGCGACAAAGACGCCAAAGACCTACATGCCATGAGACGCGAAGCTAGTTTAAGAAGTGGTAATTCATCTACATCTATTTTTGAAAACGATTTTCAACGCGATACGGGCAAAATTGGGGGTTTCGAACGATACACCAAAGTGAGTGTACCAAGAACAGTGTTGGTAAGAAATTGTGTATGTACTTACCCTTTGCGATGTTCTTGTAGGGTTTTGGTAGACGTATTATGAAGGAGCAAGGTTGGAACGAAGGTGATGGACTCGGAAAGACCATTATTGGACCTGCGGAACCCATAATTGATGTTGGGCAAAAACCCTGGGATAAAAAGGGCTTTGGGTGAGGATATTTGATATTTGTTTGTCTACGTGTGGTTGTTTCATTGTTTTTATTTACTTTTGATGCAATTTATTGTGTTAATTATAATTAATTAAACAGTTTTCATGGGGAGAAGTTGGTACGTACCTTTGCTAGTCAGAAAAGGCCCAGAACTGGCGACGATCAAGTTCGAATATCCACTAAATATGATGATCCAGCGTTAAATGATCCCAAAGCTCCATTACTACGTTCTGATTATCCATCCAGATTAAAGTACAAAAAAGAATTTTTAAAAGGTGCCGTCCAAGAAAACACATAAAAATATTCTTTGTACGTTAATAAATTACGTCTATTTTTGCCTACAATTGTTGTTTCTTTTGTCTATGGAACACAACACTTTCTGAAGTTTAAGCCTACTAATCATAACACACTTCAAAAGTTTAATTACCCGTAACTTTTCGAGAAATTCTTAAAAACTTTAAAATAAGCTATCAAAACACGCACAAATTAATTATCTTTCCGTTTTTAATTAATTTTTGAAGTTATTAAGCTTAATTACGGCTTAAATATAATGATAAAGTAAGCTGACATGTCCAGCCCGTCGGCTGCTTTCAACAACCGCGGCTTTTCCCACCAAACATTAGGCTTAGCAAAATGACCAATGAGAGACCTGCTGTAGGAATTAGATTGGGGCTGAACATCAGAAATATTTCAAGTAAGTTATTACTCCTTGGTTTTTAACGCTTTTAACGTTGCTTTACCCAAAGCTATTTATTCTTACCGTCAACTCCAGTATTATTTCTCCATGTCATTATAGCCGTTAAAAAAGTTGCAACTTTTCCCGCTTCTTTCCTGTAATGTAATAGGCGGAAGAAAATTTAAATTATCCAATAAGGAAAGAGTCCATATTTTGAACCGCAAAATTCAAATTATTTTGCATACGTTTTTATATGCCATCAATAAAAATTAAATAACATTCAAAACATAATTATTATTATTTTAAAGATATTGTTTTGTAATTTTTTTTTTAAATCCACAAAGAAATACTTTTGAAATAACAACAAACAAACACAATATTATTTTATTTCTTTGTTGATGTTTGTTATTTCGGTTTAAATAATTAACATTTAAACCCTGGATTTAATAACTGGTATAAATTTTACATTATTATTATTATTATTTGTACAGTTATTTTTTAATTATTATTTTATTTTCTGTCATCATATGTGAAAATAACGAAAACACTTATTATTTTCTATATTATTTTAAGGGTTGTTTACTTGTTTGTTTGTTTGGAAATGGACAAAACTACGACAAAGCTCTTCTCTCTCACCCCTTTGCTATATATGCTTTAATTATTTTTTCATGTTTGAAAGCCAATGACGTCATAATTAACTTCTTCTTTAGTTAATTAACAACAATTATTTTTTTTGTATATTATATTATTTCATATAGGACTAGTACAGAATATCACATACATGTACATATACATAACTATACATATTGCCTTAAATAGCAAAAAGTTTTTGTACTTCATTATTTTTTTTTTTTTTGGTTTTTAAATGCACACATTTTTAATTTTAATTTAATTTAAATTTTAATTTAACTAAAAAAAATTTAAATTAAAATTAAAAAAAAAAGGCTTCGTAATTTTTTTATTTAAATAATTTCGTTAATTTTTATTTTTAATCAAAATTAAATTAAATTAAATTAAATTAAACGTGATGGGTATATTTAATTTAATTTAAAATAATATTGTTTATAATTTTAATTATATAAATAAATTTTTTGCATAATAATATTTTTATGATTTTAATTATAATTAGTTTAATTATTTTATTAATTAATTAATTTTTTTTTGCATAGAAAACATCATACTTAAAGCATTATTCGAAATTATTAATTAATTTCTGGGCTGCTCCAAAGCGACTTTATTTACTTGTTTATTAATTTATTAATTTATTTATTTATTTATTTTTAATTACAAGTTTTTAATCTCGATAATAAATTACCATCAACCATCTTACAAAAACGTGCATTAATTTAATTAAAGCTAAAAATAATTATTTATTATTTTATTTTAATTATTTAAAAGTAAATTACGATTAAAAATTTAATTCCAATTAATAATTAATTAATTAATGGCACAGTTATGAATGACGTCATACATACGTATATGAGAATATTAAATAGGATTTAATCTAAATTAAGTAACTAGTTGGAAATAAATGGAATGATTAAAAATTAAATTAATTAATTTCAAGGACGGGGGAAAAGGTAAATTAATGTTTGAAATAAAATTTAATTAAACTATAAAGGAATGTTTATTTAATTAATTAATTAATTAAAAATAAGGGTTAAAAATTAATTTTAATTCATTTAAACCTTTCTTAGGCGGCATATAGCTCTATATCACGAGTTAATTTTTGACATTAATTAACGAAAAAAACTTAATTAATCTAAATGCTAATACGTTTGTCATAAACCACACAAGCTCAAACGTTAATTTTTTGTTTTCTTTATCATTTGATAAATGTAAAAATTCAAAACATGAAACATTCTTTTTATTTATTTAATTATTCTTTTAAATATACTACCTCTGTTTGTTTGTTTATTTGTTTGAAATTTAAGTTTGTCAACTACTATATATCTATTTCTTTTTATATATATATATATATATTTGGTCTAATAATGTCTACTTTTTAATTTTGGCCCGTAATTTTAAATATCCTGACATTTTGCGCCGTTTTTAATTTTCATTTAAGCACACCAATTAAATTTATAGGTTTTTAATTTGGTCTAAAATTGGCCTACTCAGACGGAAAAACTAAAATAAACCATGCAATTATTATAAATAATTTTTCCCAAAAATAACCGATAAATTTTGACCTATTTTTCGCCTAAAACCAGTGACACATAAAAATTATAATTAAATATAATTAATTATGTTTTAATTTGGTCTAAAATTGGCCTACTCTGACGGAAAAACTAATATAAACAGTCCTATTATAATATTTAAACCATGCACTTAATATAAATAACTGTCCCAAAAATAATAAAAATCAATTTTGACCTATTTTTCGCCTAAAAACCACCCATAAAAATTATAATTAAATATAATTAAACTTACATTAGACCAATCACGTAAGTTACCTCTACTGTATTTCCAAGCTGACTACAGAATCTAAAGCACACTTTTTAAATTTTGATCATATAATTACCATAACCATAATTACTACGTAAAATTGTGTGGTTAGTTCAATTCAGTTCAGTTCAATTTTGCGGTGATGAGAAAGTTGAAGGATCAATAAGTAATTAATTAATTTCAAAATGGTTTAATTTTAATTATTATTATAGTTTTGGCACGCGGGTGTCGTTGGAAAAAACACCACCTCGTGGTTACCATAGAAACTGACAACTGCCGTTTGATTACTTAATTACTCCGCGCTAAAATCTACTTAAGACTTAAGTTTTTTTAATTATAATTAATTCCGCCCCAAAAACAAAACAAGCTCGACAAACTTATGATCAATATGACTTAATTAAATTTAATGTCAATTAAATTAATTTAAATAAACGAGTAACAACGTATGATTAAAATTAACGTATTAATTCGGGTATTTAAAAAAAATACCCTATTGATTTGTGACCAGCATTGTTTGTTTATTTATTTGTTTGTTTACTTAAATGAGTAGAGAGATTAATATTTGAAAAATACGTATTGGTATTGTATTATGACGTTGCAAACAATTCAATTCCGGCATTTTGTTTTTGTTTACTTTTAATTAAACAATATTGAATAATCTGTAATGGTTAATGAGTGTCCGAAATTTGACTAGAATTCACGCGTGTTGATTTTAGGGTTTTGTTTGTTTGTTTATTTATTTTTGCGTCTTTATTTATTTGTTTATTTTTTCCTGAGTAAACGTAGCCCGCGTTTAAAAGGAAAAAAAACGTGTATTTCAAATTTGTTTTTGGTTTTTTTTTTGAAATTAAACTGTTGTTTCAAACGACGACGATAATTCAACATTGAGTTCGGAAAGGAGGTGATCCGACTATACTTTATTTATGGGTTTGTTTGGTGATGGGTTTCTATTTTTCGCGTCACCGGGGGAAAAGGGGTAAGACGTTGTTCTTTTAGCGGAGCGTCTTTGACGCAACGCTCCTCTACCAACTCCCGGTAAACTAAAACACCCCCTTGGTATTATCATACGAGCATTTCCTTGGGCTGGACGTGACCCACCGGCGGCTTTCAGGTCGCTCAGATGAGCGGCGTAGCCCTCGGTCAACACCTTAAATACATTTATATTTGCGCGAATTCGTATTAATTTTCGGTTTTGTCGGTTATAGACGTAATGTAGGACTTTCTAAGATGTATAGTGATAAAGAGCGCAATGCGGGCTTTAATTTGAGTACCTACATCATAGGTTTTGTTTAAGACTGACCTCTCAAATGGTCATTTTCGGACATAAGTGACCACTCGAAGTTTGATTCCTTGAAACTATGGCTTGTAAGTTCTCATATGGAAGCTAATTATAAGTAGAACACTCGTCTAGTCATAGGGTTTGTTTAAGATTGATCTTTCAAATGGTAATTTTAATAATCAAGTGACCACAGACCACTCATTTTGCTGTCACAATTGAATACCTTGAAACTATGGCTTGTAAGTACTCAAATGAAAGCTAATTACGAGTATAAAGCTAATATAATCGCAAAGAGACTCAAAATTCAATTATAAACTTGGCAAATTAAATTACGCCTAACTAAAGTTGTTCTTGTACAACAATAAGAAGTTAAGAAAAGAACGTACAGTTGCTAGATTATGCTGTTTCTTGGAGACCTTCCCCACAGTAAATATTTTATCAGCGGCAATTCCAATGGATGAATAGACCCAGATATCCTTGCTCGAGCCATATGCAGCGTAAAATAACATATCGGCCTTTGTTAAAGGCAAAAGACATCGACCAGTTATTAGATTACCACCAAAAGAACCCCAATTAAAGATAAACAAACAATTAATTGAATTAATTACATTCGTTTTAAGATTCTTTAAGAAATCCGCTTTATGTCTTAAGGGATCTGTAGAAATCCCTTCGGCGAATGAGACAAGACCATGAGGGAAATTATGCTGGGCCAACCAAGCGACAACCTTTTGTTGTTGCATATCAGGTCGACCAGTTATATAAATTATCAAGAAACCCAATTCTTGCCAATGTCTGAATTGCCATTTAACAATTAAACCTCAACACACCGTTCCTCCAACGCAACTAAATCGCTAAAACAAAACCCACCTGACAACATCAACCGCCCCGGCTCGCACCTTGGGGTCTCTACCGGTAACTGAGACGCTGGCCGTAAAAGAACCATCAATACTGAAAACAACCGATTCCGTTTTTGGTGGTACAACCGCCAAGAAAAAGTCTATTGACGTGTGATCACCCCTTTGGTAAACAAGGTTCAAAGTTCATTCAAGAAAACCCTTGAATGCAACGATGTTCTACCATCTACACGGTGTTCCAAAAAGATGTCCTGGGTAATTATAGTTTGCCGAAGTACATGATGCAGTGGTATGCATAGATGGCTATGCATCCCACTGCATCATGTACTTCTGCAAACTATAGTTACCCATGGAGCACTTTTTGGAACACGTGGTAGACCTGTCCGCCTGCCCACCTACCTGACCACCATCTTGACGGGAAAGATACCATAACCCATGGCTTTATCTTTAGGTATCGTGTAAGTAACTCTGCCGCTTTTATCAGTTGTCTCTGTACCTAAGACACTCCATTCTCCCGTCCTTTGATCTTTCATAATATGAATATCAACATTTTCCCCGGTTAAAGCTACGACGTCCAATGGTCCGTACATGAAGCGCGCCGTTAATACTTGAGGACAACCCTCTTTGACGATTACGTCATTGGCACGGTGATTTGCGGTTACATTCTGATTTTTACAAAAGGTAAACTAAAGCGTATAGAAACGATGAAAGGCTTTTTTAACGCTCTTAATTCTACCCAATTAAACCTATAATTATTTTAATTACGTTAACTCAACCGGGATATCACACAACTACGACATTCTGTAAAAACCGTGTAACAGTAAATTTGGTAATTTCAACTGCAAACCGGGTTTAAGGTTCATTAACAACTTTGAAAATATACATTTTTTTACTATTTAAAGCGATAATAATTAATATTAATTGGTGATATAGTTAATTAACACTATTGTCTATAGTATTAGTAGGAATAAATACTGCTACTAGGAATTATTGCGTCCCAAGTTAATTTCTATGCGGGGGCCTTGTGGGCCGGACTTGAGACGTGACCGTCACGTCTCATAATTCTGATGACGTCTTTCTAACTGTGTCGTTTCATTGGTTGGGTTGGGTAGCAACGCGAGATCATATGTGCAATACGCGGCGAGTTAGATTATTAATTCGCCATATATAATGATTAGTCTAGCTAGCTCCGCCCACAAACCCCGCCTAAATATCTTGAGAAAAATGCATCGGCTTACACACAATGATTACTAGTAGCTGTATGTAATTCTGGATGGTATTAGCTAGCCATAACAGTGTACGATCAGCCCCAAAATAGTTCGAGCAAATACTTAAAATTAATTATGTGAAATAGTTAACAAGGAACGGTATTTGATTAATTAGTTGGGGAAGGAGGGGGGGTTGGTAAGGGAAAGGTGACATAAATTGCAAAGGATAATAACGAAAACGTTTGGCCCTACCTTAATTTTAACAGAAGTTCGTTTCTTCATCCATTTTTCTCGGGGTTGTGTTGGGACAAAGGTCGAGGGTTCGCGATCACCGTCGGCCGATACGACTAAACTGTCGATGCGTAAGAACTGTACAAAGTAATTGACCAATAGCGATCATTAAGAGACTAGTAACGATCAGAGTACGTCATCATTGGTTGGGGACTGTTTTAGAATTAGATATTGAGCGAGAAGAAATTGAAAATTCACCTGTCTAAGCATGAAGGCGACCACATCGGTAGATTCCCAATAACTAGCGTGAAATAAATGCGGTAAACTGACCGTTGGGAAGTTAGCCAACGCTTCTGGACAATATAATGCGTAATCTATTCTCTTGGATCCCCACCATTTTTGAGTGACTGTACGCGAGTAACAACATTAAAACCATTCAACCACCGAATATTCCCCCAAAGATATTTTGGCCTCAAACAAAAACACGTACGAAATAAATGGATATAACCGCAGCCATAAGTTTATAAGTGATATGTTATGTTCCTTCCATAAGTTTGTTTAATTAATCTCTGGTAACTTAGAAACTGAAAGGCTTGTAATGAATTTGAAGTGAGTGAGTGAGGTAGGTCATAGATTCGAGGAGGTAAAGCGAGGGAGGGTCCTGGTGAGTGAGGTGGCGCTGCTGTCAAATTTGGGCTTAGTAATGCGGACTAAATAGGAGTGCCTAGATGGAATAGGTCCTAACTGCAAAATTAATTAACCACCACCGGCACCGAGTGTACTTAGGACTTCAATTCAATTCTCGCTCCCCCTCGTTCTCCTTCTCGAACTAGTTATCTCGAGCTGCTCTAAGTCTCTCAGAAGTAATTACGAACTTGTATAGGTAGTGCCTATCATACTTATGGAGCGAAAATATCACTTATAAACTTATGCTTAGAACATAACGTACTTCAAAATTTTTGATAGAAAACATGAAATAAATTTAAAAAAACAGTATAAACTGATTCTTTAACCAATTAAAACATAATAATATAAACTATATCATGTATTTTTACGAATACACAACATAAGCGTTTAAAACATTAAAATTATAAGCTTAAATTAACTTTAAAACGATTTACGGGAACGTTTTAAGTGTTACTTTGGTTAGTTTAGTTAATTAATCTGCTCAAAATTAATGCGCAAAAAACTTGGATCAGGTACATTCAAAAAGAACCAAAAAATGTATCGTGCAAAAAATTGAGGACACTAAGCTGAAACAAAAATCTAAGGCACCTAAGCCTAAAAGGCAAGGTACAAAAAACAAAACGAAAAAACTTATGGTGGTTTTAATAAAAGTCTGAATTGATTATGTTCTCACTGGCTGAAATGGTGGCTAAGGGTAGATTGTCTATCATTCCTGACATGGTGCTAGTAATGCTGGCTTCGCTGGTACGCCTCCCATGGATACCACCACCACCACCTACGCAAAATGTGCTCGGGTTGCAGCTCAGGCAACTGTCTAGAAATACGTGCGAGTGGGTTTGCACGTACTCCACTGGTTAACAAACGGTAAAAATACACAACCAGTGGCATATTGTATTGTACTGCTGTTTACTACTGTATTTTGCAATTATAACTAAGTACTAATAAAATCTCTAGTTCACAAAAGCTTGGGATACTTTACAGGGTCCTTTGAGACCGTCATCATGACCTTCAAGGACGTTTAAGAGGTCATGATACTGTTATTTAGTTTATTGGTTAATTTAGTCTTGAATTGTAATACAAAGTCATCATGACCTTCCAAGGATTAGGACATTTTAGAGGTCATGATGGCTCACTTTCTTAAATACTCGTATTAAGGCTAATGGTTAATTTATTATTGAATTGTCATAAATTGAAATTACGATATAAAGTCATCATGACCTTCAAGGAGGTTTTAGAGGTCATGATGGCTCACTTTGTTAAATACTCTATTGGTTAATTTAATCTTGAATTTCTTAAATACTCGTATTAAGGTTATTGGTTAATCTATTCTTGAATTGTCATAAATTGAAATTCCGCGATATAAAGTCATCATGACCTTCAAGGACGTTTTAGAGGTCATGATGGCTCACATTGTTAAATACTCCATTGGCGAATTTAGTCTTGCATTTGTTAAATACTCGTATTAAGGCTATTGGTTAATTTATTCTTGAATTGTCATAAACTGAAATACCGCGATATAAAGTCATCATGACCTTCAAGGACGTTTTAGAGGTCATGATGACAAATACTTATGGTAAAAATCAAAAGACCCCGAACTTGTGTTTTTTACAGGGTAAGGGGGAATGGGAGAGAAAAGTGTTTATAACTATGGTACTTACGCAAATGTATGGGTTGACCATCACCTAACGGGTACTTCTGGTACTTGGGGACAGTCACGGGAGGCAAGTGCGCGAAACGAGCGTGCAAAAGTGGCTCTATTCTCGCGGCAGACGGATCAGTTGGATGGAATAGGTTGTAAACTTGACCGCACATCGGTCGTGGTGGAGGAGCTAAGATAAGAACAAACAAAGACAAAATTCCTTAATTACCATCTATTAATTAATACGGAACATTGCTGAAAATGAAATTAATTAAATGGATAAATAAACAGAAAAGTACTGACTATTTTTCTCGTCAAAAAAGAGCATTTTTCGGTAGGCCAATATGGTTCCCAAAGGAGACCCAAAAGCGAATAGATCAGTGACTTCAAAGTCGAGTCGATGATGAGTACTTTGATCGCTTGAACAGGAACTCCTCCTACGTGGAGGCGGAGCAGCCAATAAGCGAGAGTATCTTCAGATAGAAACGAATACAATTGGTCTACACATCATAACCTAAGTTTATAAGATATGTTATGTTCCTTCCATAAGTTTGTTTAATTAATCTCTGGTAACTTAGAAATTGAAAGGCTTGTAATGAATTTGAAGTGAGTGAGTGAGTGAGTGAGGTAGGTCATGGATTCGAGAGGAGGTAAAGCGAGCTAGGGAGGGGCCTGGTGAGTGAGTGAGGTGGCGCTGCTGTCAAAGGGGGCTTAGTAATGCGGAGTAAATAGGAGTGCCTAGATGGAATAGGTCCTAGCTGCAAAATTAATTAACCACCATGCACCGAGTGTACTTAGGACTTCAATTGACTCGCTCTCCGTCGTTCTCCCTGAGTCGAACTAGTTATCTCGAGCTCTCACTTGTAAGTCTCTCAGTAGCGTTACTAACAGTATAGGTAGTGCATATCATACTTATGGAGCGAACATATCACTTATAAACTAATGGTTCTATGATGTTACTAAGGACTTATCTAATAGATTAATCTAAAAGATTAAAAATAAATAAACAAACTTACGAAAAGGGGTCATGATGAGCAGCGTCAGGATCTTGAGGATGCGAATGGGACTTGCGGTAGATTCTATTGGGTGCGCTAATCCTGACTTTATGATTGATGGAGGCATCTTCGCATTCGTCATTACCACTACCATCGCTAATAGAGATCAAGGGGTTTGTTCTTGGGCAAACGGGTTGATTATTGGGTGTCGGACACGGACCCGAAGCGGGGGAATGTTGAGGGGTCGGTGTCGGCGTCACTTGATTCCCATTGTCCATTTCGGCTATACTGGTTTCACTTCCGTAATGGCTGTACTGCGTCGTTCGACACAAGGAATCGTAACCCAAAATAGCACCGACGCTGTCTCCGACCATAACAATTTGTCCAGTGAAACCGGTTCCTTCTTCGGACCGCAAGAACTCGTGGTAGGTCAAATTAGCCGTCGCGATTACCCTAGAGACGTTTTCTTGGTATTCGGCGGAAGATATACCGAATAAGGATAGAGCACCCAATGGGACCGAATCGTAAGTATGGTGAACACCATCAATTGCTGATGGCGATGATTGAAAACTATACGGACTTAAACTGGACCAGAGAAAATGGGAAAAAGAGGGGGATTTGACCTTTAAACTTTGAAAGATACGATGAAGTATTTCGGGGAAGAGATAATTAATCAACTTTGAATATTTAAAATAACATAGCGTTATTTTTCAGCGTATGGCGACGTGAACTTCAACTTTGGGACGTCATAACTCTAGTTCAACGACACCTCCAGGGAAATCCCTTGGGTATAAGATAGACCTAATTGTACTCTATCCAACGATACTAAAAACATACTCCTACACCAATCACGGACCGAGATAAACAACTTTGAATAAAACAACATGACGCAAATTTCCAGCGGTTTCCGACTGAGACTCCAACTTCGGAACGTCATAACTCTACTTCAACAACAACTCCAAGGAAATCCCTTGAGTATATGATAGAACGAATTGTCCTCTATCCAACGATACTAAAAACATAATTCTAAACCAATCACAGACCGAGATAATCAATTTTGAATAAAACAACATGACGCAATTTTCCAGCGGTTCCCGACCGACACGACTAATTTGAAAAGTCATAACCCTAGTCCAACGACACTTCCAGAGAAATCTCTTGAGTATATGATAGCCCTAATTGTTCTCTATCCAACGATACTAAAAACATAATTCTAAACCAATCACGGGCCGAGATAATCAACTTTAAATAAATTAACATCGCAATATTTTCTAGAGTATATCGCGATCAAAACTTCAATTTCGGAACGTCATAACTCCAGTTTAACAAAACCTCCAGGGAAAACCCTTGGGTATATGATACAGCTAACTGTCCTCTATCCAAAGATACTAAATACTTTGGTCTAGCTCAATCAGGGGGTCAAGAAAAAAATCATTCACTAACCTGGACAACACTGCTAAGGCCTCGGAGCAGATTGGCGGACAATTGACCAATCGAATAACGACTCTCTTATCCATATTGGGATAATGCGTCTTGATGACGTTATCGAAAGCCGTTTTAAAGGTGGTGACGTCAGATCTTTTGCCGGCTGCCTGTTCCAACCCCGGGTCCAAGACGCAACCGGCGTGGACGACCAGGACCAAGACGGAAGTGGAGCAAGTCTGGTGGGCGGGTGAAGCGGTAGGCGAATCGGGGAGTGAGTGGTCAACGCTGCCCGTTGACGCCGTCGTAGTCGTATTGGTCATTAAGCTTGGACGGCCGTGATGCGCGTGCTCCGATTGCACTTTGCGGATGAAAGCTGATGAAAATATGCTTTCTTCTTCTGGGTGACCGCAACAAATAAGCGCAAGTGTGTGTTGCAATGGCAATCATGGTTGTTTTTTGTTTTTATTTTTGTGGATTTATTTTATTTTTTTGGTCAAATTAAAACGAAAGAAGAAAAGCGAAAAAAAGAAAGAAAGAAAAGAGATATAGTGCGTTGATTAATTAAATAATTAATTAAATAATTAAAAATTAATTATTAAAAAAAAAGAAATAAAATTCATGGTTTTTTGGATTAATTTTATTAAAAATTTGGTTATAATTTCTATCGCTAAAGTTTAATTATTAATTTGATGACCGGTAATTAATTAATTTTGAGTGTGATAATGATTTGATTAATTTTAACTTAAACTTTAAAAATCTCTACGAAAAAAATTAAATTAGTGAAATCTAAACCTAAAAAATTTTAAATTATATCTAATTCTAATTAGAAAAATTAATTAAAATTAGTGCTCATGCATAAAAAAAACAAATGTAAAAACGCAAACCAAAATATTAAAAACCATGCAATTGCATCGACAAATAATTTTTTATTTAAAAAAAGCAATTCCATGCATTTGCTTTAAAAGTGCAATTAAGTACCAATAAATAAACATAAAATTAACTAAATAGAAATTATTTGAAAGAAGCGTGCATAAAAAGGGTGAAAGGTCAATTTAGGTTTGAGTAGATTCTACGAAATTAATTTAAAGAATTTCCAAAAATTTAAGAAAATCAATCAATCAAAAATTCCAATAACTAATTTTCCAATTAAATTTAAAAAATTAAAAATAGTAATAATTATAATACCGTCTGCGGCGTCGATCGAATCGGGTGTCCCACGGTCATCGTCCGTATTAACCACCGCCTCTAAGGAACTCCATTTACTTAAAGATGGGAAATCAGCGTCTGGATTGAAAGTAAACAAATAAACAACAACGAAATATTCATTAATTAAAAAACAAACGTATTAATTTAATTATACAAGTGACGGAATATTGAAAAAAGACCACCAAAACAATAATTACCAGTACCTTCCGCGTCGTAAAACTCTTCATCGGAACTGGTTTCGGAATCACGGACGATACTGCCCATTCTCCAATTGGACAGTTGAACGTCGAAGCTCTTTGTTGAACTGCCGCCTTTTTATCAAAGAGACGCGAACAGACCATTTTGTCTTAAACCAAGAAGCGATATCTAGTTTGTTTATTAGGGAGAAGGTATAAATTCGCGTGCCACATTTGTAGCTCTTTATCTCCAGTCCAAACGTTACGTAGGTCCGGAGTTAATTCCCGCCTCTAAATTACAACCAGCATCTCATTGGTTCTTGAAAACTCGTGCACGTCAGCGCGACGCGAATGAGAAAAAATTACAGTCATATTTTCCGACTGAGGAGAGGAGGCGAAATAACCCGGTGCCTCCTTTTACATCCCCCCTTGTATTTTGAAAGGGGGACTGCAGGACTATGGCGCGCGCGAATACTTAGGCATCTTATAACTTCTCCCTAATAAACTAGCCATCACTTCTTGATGTAATTATGTAGAAAAATCTCAACCCAAAAAATAACAAATTGGGGATTTTACTTTTTGAAAATTCAGAGGAACTAAATTAAATTGATATAATATAATTAAAAAAATAATCCTGAGCACAAACTCCGCCTGATCAAATCTAGTCAAATGTCATCTCTATTTTAAAAGAGCCATAACTAAATTTTAATTAAAATAAATTTGATAATGCTAAACTATAAACGAAAACTAAGACCCCAAACTAAGCATCAAAAATATATAGGGAATATTATAGTCTGACCTTTCATCAAAAATTATAGCATAATAATAATAATATAGGACAGGTTCAAAAATATAGTATTTAATTTTATAGGAATTATAGGACAGCTGGGCTCCCTGGTCAACTTACTGGGAGAATGTAAGGCCGATTTCGAATTACTCCTTGACCACAGTTTCCTTCTACCATCACCCGGGACCTCTTCTTTAAGCCTCGTAACTTCGGAATTGAAAGGCGGATGCGATGAGGGGGGCTGCGTGGTTCCACCACCAAAGTTGAGATCGTGAGGTTTATTGGAGAGTGGACGATTGGGAGAGGAACTCCTGCTCTTGGGTAAATCGGCGGACAATTCGTGATTGCCCATGGCCGAATCCTTGTCCTTGTCGATAGCGGTCAAATCGACTTCTTGGGAAGAAATTCCGGAAGCGCTGGTTCGAAGACTTCCACCTCTTTGTTGATGACCCGAATCTTCGTCATCGTCGTCATCATCCCCGTCCTGGTCCTCTTCGTTATTATTCATTTTGCGAGCCAGAGCTTCTTGCGTCTCTTTCTCAATTTGACGAATGTCTTCCATCGTTAAACCGAACCATTCGTCTTGCCAAGCCCAAGCTTGACGATGGGCTCGTAGCATCGTTTTTCGAAGGGCTGGTCACGAGATTTGTTGGGGATTATTATTTAAAGGCCGAGTTCATATGAACTGACAACCGAGCATCGTGACTTAACAATCAGGGCCGTTGAGAGAGGGAGTAATTGGGTCAGTTACTCTTTTTAGGGACCCGGGGCTCGTGTCGTGTGTTGGGGGGGGGGGCGCAATTTGGTCAGTTTCTGGACGTCCCAACTGTAGAACCATACCGATTTTCGAGCATAAGTGGCAAGGGCTCTAACTACCTGATTAAGATAAACAATATTGAAAGAATTTTAAATATTTTCCTAGTAAACTTTTGCATTCATCTTAAGGATATAACCTCTATAGAGAGATTTCAGTTGGCCGAGTAGTATGTCACGGTTCTGCTAGCCTTGTTGGTGGATTTCAGCATTCCTTCCGTATTCAACCCACCAGTATGGCCGTCGAAATTATGTCACGAATCTTAGCCCCTCCCCAAACCGAACGCTATGTATATAGAGAGCTTTTAGTTGGCTGAACAATGCGTCACACCCTCCTAAGTCTTACCACGGTTCTGGTTTAATTCAGCTTTCCTCACGTATTCAACCCACCTATATGTCCGTCAAAATTACCTCACTAATCTTAGCCCCTCCCCAAACCGAAAGCTATGTATATAGAGAGCCTTCAGTTGGCTGAATAATGCGTCACACCCTCCTAAGTCTAACCACGGTTCAGCATTCCTTCCGTATTCAACCAGACAGTATGCCTGTCAAAATTATCTCAGTCACGAATCGGATTATTCATAACCCGTTCCCCAAACCGAGAGCTCTCTATTGTGTATCTTAGAACCCCTTCAACTTCTACCCCAGCGGGGTTACGAAAATCGGCACAATCCCTCCATTGTTAGTATTGATACTCGGTTATCATTTCTTTAGAACTCGAGCCCCTAACTTAAAGACGCGGGAGAATGATAGGCATCCTTACCGGTATCATGAATAAACTTTTCAATTTTGCTTTGCATCCCCCAATACTTAAACTCGACCCGACACAATTTATAGGCGCACATGATGGCCGTGTCTTTGTCACCATCTTGTATCAGACTGTTGCATTCCTCGATCCAATTATCATTTAACGGACCACGGTTTGTTTTCTCCGAAACATAAACTTTAGGATCTTCCTCTCGTTTGTAATCTCCTCCGTATAACTGGTCTTTAACTACGTCAATTAAATCTAAAATTTTCCCCAATTAAATAAGCTAATTAACGCCCAATATGGATTATCAGCCCCAGGAATGCATACAGCTACTAGGAATCATTGCGTGCAAATGTTAATATCTATGAATTCGGGTTTTGTTTTGTGAGAGGGGCTTGAGAACCCCCGTCACGCGCCTCATAATTCAGATGGAGTCTTTCTAACTGCTATTTCATTGGTTGGTTGGGTAGCAACGCGAGTTCCTAGGCGCGTGCGCTCGCGCAAGGAGATAGCTTATTCGCTAGGTAAAATGCTTCACGTGCATAATGATTAGTCTAGCTCCTCCCATAAACTCCGCCCTCGTCACGTTGAGTGAAAATGAATGGCTACGCAATAATTCCTATTAGCTGTGTGAGTTATACGATAATTAAATGAACTAACCGACAGTTCGGTTTCTAATTTCGCTGTTACTCAAATCAAACACGTTATCTCGTTCGCCGGAATCATCGAAATATTTCGTTTCGATTTCTAGAAAGAATTTCTCAACAAACGGACAAGTGTAACGAGTTTTGGTGTAAGGATAGGCGTTCCACGCTTCTTCTTCAACCGTTAATGCTGATTTTGGTAACAGAGCTTTGAACCATCCTGGTTCCAATTAAAATTAACCCTTATTTAGTCTTTAGCTCAAGAAAAACTCCAAAAACCCAAAAATTTCTATAATGCCTCATGAAAAACTTTATATTTTTTAAAATACCGCGAATAGGCTTAAAATTAAGTTTAATTACAATTAACATTAATAATCTACTCATCCATAGCTTTGAAATGAGTACCTACAACGTGGGGCGGAGCCTTATAGACAGTTCCATAAATTACTTGCAGGGAAATCAACCTACAGGCGGGAATGAGGTCGCCATCTTGATTTATTTTCCAAGCGAGTAATTACTACACATAACTATGGCTTGTAAGTACTCGTTGCAAAGCTTAAGACGTGTAGAAATCTAATTTAACTATATTTAACCTCTAAAACTAAGTCTAATATAGAAAATACTAATTTTTCATGAGACATAAATATATTTATCTTTTACCATACCGGGTAAATGACTGCCAATATGGTATATTTTATGAGTATATTGACCACTTCCTCCAGGGCCATCGGTGTAAGGTTCGTTGACAATAATTTCAACCCCGCTACCAGCCCCTTTTGATTCTTCCCGACTCTTTTTCTACATTTATAAATAAATTGATATTGGAAAGAAAATAAATAAATTTGAAAAATATGCAATATCACAAGGAGGTTATGAACTAAAAATTCAATAAAATAACCCCCCGAGAGGTCGGACACTTTCTGAGGGGTTGAGTGCGATAGATAGCGCGTGCTAAAAGGGGCAAGATAAATTTCCTTCCCCCTGACAATACCGTCTAGGCTATATTGTCTTTTTTACAATGATAATATAAAATTGATGTCAAAATTGAATAAATGTAACTGATATAGGCTTGAACAACAGGAAAAGGCACAAAGGAAGCTTGCCAAAAACATTTTTACAATTCTATATGGTACGTGATTTAGTATTAACTTTGATAAAAACGGTGTCACAAGAATGCATTAGTAAATAAATGAGGTATTGTTAATTAAAATTAAAAACCCCAAAGTGTCAATAAAAAAATTCAAAATCATTTTGATCAAACATTTACATATAAACAATGGAGCAAATGATTTCGTTTATATTATAAATAATTTTTTGTATTTGATGATTGCAATCTTGGAAGTAACTTTAATTAAATGTTTTAAATATGGTAAATAATTATTATAGGCTAATCTAATCAGTGTAATAACATTTAAATATGATTATGCAGTCAAGTTAAATATGTAAAATAAAGCTTTCCAGTCTATTACACTAATTGCAAGCTAAAAAGTAACTTAAAACCCTTAAAACTCTATTTAAAACAACTGCAAAAAAAGTTTCCTTCTTAAATTGTAACCTTAAGTTAATTAAAATCATATGTAAACATGCAAATAAAACGCTAAACCTTCTTTAATTAATTTAAAAACAATTAAAAACTACATTTCAAATAAATTATCATTCTATAATAATCGCAAAATACACCGAAAATAACATTAGTAGGCCAAAAATAGACTAAAAACAGCTGAAACTCTTCCCATAAGTGTATAAATATGACCAAGGCTTAGATAAAAACTTTACTTACCGCGATCATATACAGTTGAGCCACGCGATACTCCTCGACGGTTACCGGTAACGGTATCCTATACTCCTTGACGAGCATGATCACTTTAATCTTGATTAAAACGTTAATCGTAATTAAAACTACACCACCGTAATTAATCCATATCCATAGTTTATCGCACAACAACTTCACACACAAGCGGCAGAGATACGAGACCGGTTCGCGAGAAAATCAGAAAAAAACAAAAAAATCCTCGGCGGAAATTCACGCGGTAGCAGACGACGTTTCGAATGACGTCACAAACGCACTATAATCCCATTCCCGAAACCGCGTCATTTAAATTTTTGTTTTCGTTTTTGTGATTTTTAACAGCAGCGAAAAAGCGCTAGATTAAAGCCGCTGACTGACAGGACCACGTTTCCATAGAACGGTCGAGCTGGGTTTGGCTACTTGATCGTTGGCGCTTGCAGAATTTGAGGCAGCGCTTCGTCTATTCAAGCGGAATCTCTTGGCTAGAAAGCTTGAAAAAGCCGTCGCCCAATATTTTTCTTTCACCATTTCCGGTGGGGGTCTCCGTAAAAGACGAAAACGAGCGGGTATCCAATCGGTTGGCAACATTGTCTGTCTGTCAATATTTCGGAATAGGGATTCTGAAATAAAATTAAAGAAAGAATAATAATAATAATTATAAAGGCATTTCTTCAACCCGGAAAATGCTAATGCTAAGCCTAAAATAATAAATCCATCATAATTTAAAACAAGACATCGCGTGACAATACGTAATTTAGTTCACACACAATAAAAGTACCACTACGTGAACTGAAAATTAAAAACTGTATAAAATATTCACGTTTCTTTACGTAAGGCCAATTATGGTTACATTTGACTACTCTATATGGGACATTATTATGAAATAAATGACTGTTGGAGAATTCAATACTTTCTAGAACATCATCTCCTTGATCTGTTGAGATGAGGTTACCATGGAAACCAATAAGATGTTACGGTACATACATACATACAACCTTATCTTTTGGCCCGTTAAGGGTTAAGCTAAGCTTTTGGCAGAACATTTTAGGCCAAAAATAGACCTAAAAGCTATTATAGCTTTAGGTTGGTCATAAAAATTCCGTAATAATACCTAAAATAGCAAGACCCATCCATGGATGACCTAGTTAACCTTTTATTTCTTATTTGTATTTAGTTTTTTTTTTAATATAAATAAAACGGGACTTAGGCCTTGGTTTTTCAGTTTTCACCTTTAGAAAATTTGTAGAAAACCCTGAAGCATTTAAGAAGATGCCATACAAACATCTTTACACTACAGGGAAGTGTTTATTTGATTTAAAAACCCTCTACATTGAAGGGAGAGAAGTTATTTTAGTTTAAATTTTGAGAGATAAGACAGACTACCTTTTATAAACACCTGGGAATTACCTAAATTTAGATTATTTAAAGCTCGAATATTTATCGAAAGTAAAGAATAATAATGGTTTAAATTAATATTAATATTTACTAATACATTAAAATTAATTAGAGGTAATTTAACGTGTAATAAACCCTAAGCCTTTCCCCCCTAAAATAATATTAAATAATTTTCAAATTAAATTAAATAACACCAGAAATAGTAGGCCTAATATAAAGAAATACAAATACTAAAAAAATATTGTACTAACCCAAGATCGTATATTGTACGATATTGTAGATATCTTATATCCAATAATTATCTATTTCCAACCAGTTCATAATTAGAACTAACACAAACCGTTAATTAGATTAATCACTGATTTAATTATAATATAATTTCGCAAATAGTTTTAACGCTTTTAATATGAACTTCGGGGAAAGATCGGAGAGAGCTGTTTTACAGAGAAGCCATTTTGCTCCTAGATCCCGTACGTCGTAGCAAGGGGGAGGGGGATGAAATGTTACGTCACTAAAGACACAACCGGCCATTCTAAAGACTAGTGGCTAAAAACGTACAGTTTCTTCAAAATAAGTGCGCGTTTATATATATTTTTAGGCTTAAAATTAAGCCTAAAGAGTGTTTTTGCTAGTATTTAATTTTTAGGCTAAAATTTAGGCTTAATTTCTTACATTTTAGGCCTAAATATTGCCATTATTTAGATTGATTTGAAGGCTAAAATATAAGCCTAATAATTGTCATTAGTTATATTGATTTGTAGCCTTAATATTAGGCCTAATAATTGCCATTAGATTGATTTATAGGCTAAAATTTAGGTCTAATTTCTTACAGATTCTTTAATAACATACCTTACATTTTAGGTTTAAAATTAGGCCTAATAATTTCCTTTAATTAGATTGATTTTTAGTCTAAACGTAGGCCTAATAATTACCATTAGTTAGATTTGTAAGCTAAAGTTTGGCTTAAATTAGGCCTTATAGTTTCCATTAGATTGATTTGTAGGCTAAAATTTTGACCTAATTTGTTACTACTTGTTTAAGAAACGCGTTTTACATATTTCTAATATAAAACTATGTCGTAAATCAAAGGAAACGTCCGTTCTGAACACTCGAAAAACAAAAATAAATAAAGAGCGTGGGTAGAATCAGAATGAAATTTCTTATCTTATCTGTAAAAGAGGGTTTTTACTCCTTGCCTTAATGAAGATAGACAAATAGGTTTATCGAAAGCAGCAACTTAGCAAGCCCCTGAAGTGTCAATATCCGTCAAAAACTATCCCTTAAACACCCCATTACAAGAAACAGGAACTAAAAACACTTAGGCCTACACACACAAGAGAAGTTGGAATACGGTCAACGATCACATAGCGATTTTTAATCATCAACATCCCGTATGGTTTGCTTTCACTTTAAAATAGAGGTATAAAACGGTACCAGGATGCTGTCTGTCATAATCTGCTTAAATAAGATGTTATTTTAATCTAAATTAAGCTATAAACTACACTTCAGATTTAATACGTCAAGCTATGTCTAATTGAATTTGTTCAAATACTCAAGAATCAAGTTCTATTTTTGTCTAAAAGAGCGGGAAAGATGATGGGATGAAGTGGCGCGAGGAGAAAGCGCGGGAAACGTCAAGGAAAGCGCACGTGAAAGGGGGCGCGAGCGGAAAGCGCGGGAAACATATAACAAAGCGCGTGAAAGGGGGCACGAGCAGAAAGCGCGGGAAACATATTATTAAAGCACGTGAAAGGGGCGGAATTTGGGAAGAAAAATAAACAAAATAATTTGGATTTTTAAAAAATATTTTACTGCGTGTGATTTATGTAAAAAACCCATTATATAGCATATATTTACAAAGATCCTTGAATAAAGGTCCTCTAGTGCAAGTCAAGTATGTCAATTTTGCAGTTTTACGGTCACGAAACTTAAGATATATTCAATTCAATCTCCCAGAAATATGCAGGGTACTTGAAAGACAATATGCCTAGTGCCTACCTCAGTAAATTTCCCTGACCTTTCCTCTATAGCAGATTTTAACAACATGACCTTTATGACAATTTTAAAATCGCTGGTATTTGAACCCTTTACAAGGTCAACATCGGGTAGAATAGGGAGGGAGGGTGGGCCAGTTTTAATTTGGGCAGCGATAACATCGGCTTCTTCCGGGGTAGGCGAGCAAGCATTGTGTTGGCGCCTGCATATCTCTTTGGTGGAAGGGCAAGAGGCGTGTTCTTTCTAAATACCAAAGGTTAAACTCAACCCTATTCTTTACCAAGGAGCCACGTGATGTCCCGCCGCCAAACTCTCCTTCTCTCATCTTTTACCGAGGGTATTGTAAGAGGGTGATTGCCAGTTCGGATGGGTTTGGGGAGATTCCATTTCTAGGTCATCTTAAGATTCAAAGGGGTGGAAACGAAGGGAAGGTTCTTCCGAGAATGATGGGCTCGCTTATAGCTTTTTATCACGTGGTCAAATATAAACAAATTCATTTACTTTGATCAGATGTTTAATTTAGGTTCGAAAGTAGCAATGTATAAAATTAAGATATGACTGTCAAGATAGATAAACGACTTAATAATTTTAAAGTATAAAATAAGTTAACCAACATCGCTGCTTAACCTATCTATCGTGTATAACTTCTCTAAAAATGGTGACGTAACAGTGACGTTTATTATTGATTATAATAACAGGACTTCCGCCATCTGTGTTACGACCGGGAAAGTGAGAATATTTTTGTAAACAAACCGTCAAGGCTTACAGAAGTGACAGAAATGTGTAATATTTTCACAATATCACGTGATAACAGGGACAATACAACGGTTATGCTTGGAAATATTACTTATAAATTAACTTACGTTATTATTTACTTTCGAAAGTCATTCTCTGTTAGGCAAGTACAATGTAATCCGACAGAACCGACACTTTATAATCGTTTTTAGTACACAAACGCGTATTTAATCCAACAAATAGGCATCAAAATCGATTCCGCAGCATTAAAGTTTGTTAAAATTTACTTAATTATCGCTTAAAGTAAGTTAAAATCGCGTTAATTTAATTATTTTCCGGGGAGAATTTTGCAACCACATCGCGAGTCTCAAACCGTTCGATAAGCTCCGCCTACTTCGGAGGGAATTTATTTCATTGGTTTAGAATGGGCGCGAAAATTTCAAACCGTTTTGATGTAATTTATAGTCTTATTTAGAATTGTAATGTTTATATAATGAAATAAATACCAAAGTTTTACTCGTTTTACTTGTATTCATATAAATAAAATCAATTAACTCTTAATTTATACGTGAAAATGGTACTAAAAGTATTTTAAATATTTTGCCGCGCTTTTCGTCAATTCTAGCCAATCAGAGCTGCCCAACAGGTGGACACTCGCGTGGCGTCGCGTCGTTACAAGTAACAAGTCGCCTGTCAAGTGTGGTGTAATTAATAGTGATAATTATTGTGACAAAGATAATTATAGTATTTGAAATATGTTTTAAACAACGGTGCATCCGATGGAATACATCATAATGCTGGATGGTGTGATATTTTGGTCAGTACAAGCATTTGAAAAACTTCCAATCTCAGCCTGTAGCTTAGATTGACAGTTCAGGCAGGACTTGGGTACCCTTTGTATTGGAATTTGGACCATTATCATACCCTAAGAAAGGGGTTTTACCATAAAAACATTTGAAATATCAGTTCATCAATTGAGTGCACGTTTGGAATTATGTGTTTTGGACAACACAACATTGAAAGATCAAGCAAAGGAATCAGAACTTTCAAGTACCCAAAACACCATAATGGATAATTTGTCTACAAAGATGGGATGGACGGGTAGTGTTTTCCACCTTAACCCTAATTGTAAGTCAATTTTTAAGTAATATTGTCCTTGTGTTAAATATTTGTGACGTCCCTGTTAATGTGATGCGTCATTCTCTATGTTGTACAATTATTATTGAAAGTTAGGCTTAGGAAAGTTGGTAAACACCTGCGGAAGTAGGTTAGTAAAAGTTTCAGAGTTCGGCCAGTACAAGTAACCGGTTAAAGAAGTTATTTTAGGGCGGTAAGGTCCGTTTACCAAAATGAACAAACGTTATCGCCGGAATTCAAAGAATACCGGGCGGGCGGCTTCTCAAAGAGTGCCGTAAAGTGGTGCCCCTAGCGGCGAGAAAAGCAAACATTCTTGTTTGTTTATTTTGTTGCGGTTGCACCTTTCTTATGGTTGCAAGTTCCGCCCTTAGCGAAATACATCGACAATTTCGACTTAAATAAAATAATTATATGCTAAAATATAATTTTAAGAGTTAATTTAGGCTTAGTACGAAGCCTAAATGTCTATTATTTATAATTCCAATGCTAAATTTACCTGGAAACGATCATGAGATTGAGATATAAGCTAACCCTTGGTCAAGGCAATATTTTAAATTTTACATATTTATTAATTTTATCCGCGTTTTTACCGATATGCCAGGGTAAGATTTGATTAAAAACGACGTAATTAACTTAAATTGTTAATTAGAACGTCATAAATTCAATAGGAAAGATAGTATATCTTCAACAAACTCCTCAATTAACGGAATGCGATGTTGGGTCAAAAATGACTTTGCATTGCAATGTTTCTGATTTAGCGCAATCTCATATTGTCTGGTTGAAGGATGGACACGCTTTAACCGATGATTTAAGTTGGGTTGTATCCGAACAAAGGGTCGGGTTGGTTTCAGATGGGGTCACAGCCCAAGATACGGGAGAATATGCCTGTATCATTGACCCTGATAATGATATTCTATCAGGAAGGGAAATAACTACAAGAGATCTTAAAACTCGCGAATTAAACACTCATCTCTTCGTCAGAAGTAAACAAAAACACCCCCTTTTGTTGATTACTTGTCAATCAATGTACATGACTTACCCTTGGAAATTCTGTAGCACCACCGGGAAAATTAGAAAATGTCACCGTTCACGCTTCTACAATAATTGCCACAATTCATTGGCATGTTAATAATGATGGGGGATATCCAATCTCAGGGTTCACTTTACTTTATCTCCATGACATGGGAAACGTTACTAATGACACAAATTGGCAGGTTCCGACATCCTTACATATAAGTCCCGCTGTTGTAAGTTAATTGGATACTAATTCACTTAATTGAATCAATCCAGCACTGATTGTTATAATTAGTTTGCAAAGTTCATTCTGGCTTCATTCGTAGTTGTGATATTAATTTGCCTTCATTTTATGATTTGCTGTTGATTTCTGCTGATTTTTCACTGGTTTTTGTTGATTTTGAGCTGAAATTGTTAGTTTTGAGCTGATTTTCATGGATTTTCTTTTGATTTTGAGCTGTTATCTTCACTTTGATGGATTTTCTTATGATTTTGAGCTGAAATTATTGGTGTTTATTGGAGTTTTGTTGATTGCAAATAGACTCCATTTGATTTTGAGCTGAAATTGTTAGTTTTGAGCTCATTTTGATGGATTTCCTTTTGATTTTGAGCTGTTATCTTCGTTTTTGACGGATTTTCTTATGATTTTGAGCTGAAATTATTGGTGTTTATCGGAGTTGTGTTGATTGTAAATAGACTCCATTTGATTTTGAGCTGAAATTGTTAGTTTTGAGCTCATTTTGATGGATTTTCTTTTGATTTTGAGCTGTTATCTTCGTTTTCGACGGATTTTCTTTTGATTTTGAGCTGTTATCTTCGTTTTCGACGGATTTTCTTTTGATTTTGAGCTGAAATTATTACAGTTTATCGGAGTTGTGTTGATTGCAAATAGACTCCATTTGATTTTGAGCTGATGATTTTAATTATAATTAATAAAATTCGTTATTAATTACACACCTGATTTAAGTTACCTAAACAGCAAAAAAGTGGGTTAAATATTGTGTAGTTAATTTTATTGGGGTGTGTGTTCTTGAAACATCCTAAGACGTTTATTGGATTACCTTGGCTTCTTTCACTTAATCCTATTAGACCTTTTATGTTTCGGACCAGAGGGGTAGAATCCCCGTTTTGTTTTTGCCCTTGAACATTGTTGCATTGTGCTTTGAGTATTTTGAGCTTGTCTTTAAACGCAAAACGTTAATTTTAATTTTTCAAAGAATTAAAGTTTAAACGTTAAAAATTCCAATATAGAGACAAGTGTTTGTCTACCATTTGAGGCCAAGTACTGACTACATGTTTCAAATTTGGGCCAATAATAAGTTAGGACATGGGGAGTCGACAATTATACACACAACTACCGCTTCTCCACCAGATGCACCTGGTCTGTGATTAATTTTGATTAGAGTAGTTAATTTTTGTATCGAAATTTCTAATTAGAAACTGTTGAAAAAGATGTTTTACGTCAAATGCTCCATGGTGGGGATATGGATGACTTTAGCTCAACAGCTTGGATGATCGCCGTTTCCATGGTGATGGGAACTGTCTTAATACTATCGTGTTTAAGTTGCATTTTGATCTATAAGGAAGGCAGAAATGGTAGGGAGAAATTCAAGCAGAGATTGGCGGGACTGTCCATAAAGTTCGCGTAAAAAACTGCTAAAACTAACTTCAAATATATTTTAAACATATCAGAAAAGCGTTTTTTTAGTTTTTACGTAACTTGTTTCCATAGAAATTATACACTTATCTGTATAAATTATACACTTATCCGTAGACTTTATACTCTTAACCTTAGAATTTATACACATATCCATAGAAATTATACACTTATCCATAGCAATTATACGCTTATCCGCAGAAATTATACATTTATCCATAGAATTTATACATTTATCCATTAAATTTATACATTTATCCATATAATTTATACACTTATCCATAGAATTTGTAAACTTATCCATGGAAATTATACACTTATCCATGGAAATTATACACTTATCCATGGAAATTATACACTTATCCATGGAAATTATACACTTATCTATAGAAATATACACTTATCCATAGAATGTATACACTTATCCATAGAATTTATACACTAATCTATAGAATTTATACAATTATTCATAGAAATTATACACATAAAATTTGAGGTTGTTTTTAACTAACAATTAAATTTTTTTACATACACTAATATTTATTATTTGTTTTTAATTTGAAATAAAGTATTTACGTAAATTGTTTATCAAAAATTCATTTTGTTTAAATAAAAGAAATAAATTTGAAATTATGAAGAATTTAAATATTAAATCCACGCGTTCTTTATGAATGGTCCCGTTAATCGATGCAAGATCCTGTAGACAAAATTAATTAGCAAACATATCTCTTGTTATTAAATTGCTACTACCCAAATGTAACGAACCTAAGGTGGTTTTGCCGAGGAAGATGAGGATTCGATGCCTCATATTATAACGAATCCTGGATTTGAAATTGATTTGGAAGACAGCATCCTATTGGAGAACGCTGATCTTAACTCCACGTCCAACAGAACCAATAATAATACGGTCATTTTACCGTCTAGGGTTTAAATGATCAGAATTTAATTACAATTAAAATCGCTCGATAGGTTAGAGGGGGCCTTAAATAATGCAATACTAATATTATAAATTTGTAAATTAAAAAGAAAAATTTAATAATATTTAATGTTCACAATGATGTGAAGACTGCAAGTGACCAACGTCCAGTTTTGTGACCACATTCTCGTATTATTATTTTCTGGGAAAGTTACGCTCAAGATTGTTTAATCGGTGCTTTATTAATTAAATTTTAAATGAATGCAACGTCACTAATTAAATATTTATAATTAGGTCTATTCAAAAATTATTAATTTGATTCAACAAAAAGCCCAATTAGGTAAATTAGTCGGTTAATTTGGAATAATAAATATTTAAATGTGGTAATTAATTAGTAGACAAACTGCGGCAATAAATAAATAATCATTAGTTTAAAAATTAATTAAAATTAACGAAACAGTTAATAAGGAATTGGTAGATGCGCCAATTTAAGGAGTACAGACTAATCGGGTTAATTAGTTAGTTAATTAGAATCAAATTAAGATCAAATGAACGTAGATTACAAAATAGAATATCCCCCTTTTAGAAAAAAAATTAATTATAGTAAAAAGAAAAACAGTTGAAATTTTTAGGACAATTCTAAATTTTCCAAAAATTCGGAAGAATGAAATTTTAATGGGAATTAAATTTAAAGTAATTAATGTAGCGTAAACTCACACACGTTAATTAATAGAATTAGTGAAAATTTCTGGACACACGAAAATTTTCAAACAAAAAAATTATTGTTTTAATATTAAAAATTATGAAAGTATTAATTGCACCGCAATTTCTAGCCTTAAAAGAAATTAATAAATGATTGCACGTAGTTTTTGCTGCAATGCCATCACGCTATTTTTAGAGGATAAACGTTTTTGAGTTTCGTTACAAAAAATATATATAAATATATATATTGCTATAATGGTGGGAATTTTTTAAAATTTAACTGCAATGAACGATTTGGGATAAATGTAATTTATTAAATACATATAAATGTGCCTGCAATATTTATCTATCTACAAAATGGCATAGTTACGTTATTTCAAGAAAAGTGGTATTTTTTTAAAGTTTCAAAACTGTGATAATCATGGCAGGAATTTTATGTTTGTTAAGTTTAGTTTTTTAGACTATTAATTAGTTATAACTAGCTCCAGTTAACTATAAACTTAAAATTAATTGGATACTTTTGTTCAGCTCATTGAGATCTTTAAAATGAGTACTTACAAGCCATGGTTTATGAGTGAATGTAATGCTCCAGGTGGACTTGACTCAAAATTTATTTCAAGACCACCTGCAACGTTACTAAATTTTTTTTTAAACCATGGCTTGTGACTACTCATTTTCAGGGTAATAATGAGTAGAATATTAATATACTAAATACGAATCTCTAAAAACAGAGTTATTTAATTTAATTATGATTAAAATATTGTCTAATTATAGCTTCCCTATGTACCTGAATGAAGTTAATCGTTCCTTAAATATATAAAGTTTTTAAACCAGTATTATACTTAATTTTAATTAAGATTAAATGTAAAGGAATATAACGTGCCTATAAAGTAACTATCGCCATCAAGTAGAGAGCTTTTTATGACAAAATTTCTACGTTAAATTTTTAATTTCATTGTAATTAATATTGACGGAGAAAACTTTTTCTACATTGGTTTATGTTTATCACACTGCTATTGCGTGAAATTATAAAGACAATTAATTACAAAAACCGTCTCCTGTGATTTTCCAATCATATTCATTCGTATTTAAGTTGAAAAGTAGGCCAAAAATAGGTCAAAAGTTGTAGGATTACCATAACAACAAAATAGGTTAATTAAATATAATTTAATTCGTATTAAATAAATATACAGGTTTTGTTAATAAATATATAAGACACTTAAGAAATGAAAGGGCTAGTGATACATTTTTTTGGGTTGTTTTAAAGGGAAAGTGAAACGTCCGTTCAAAGCCGTTGTAAAAGCAAGTAATGATATTTTATCCATGACTAATTTCGACCAGTTTTCTCTCAAATCACGATGAAAAACATTCCTGTATAATTCACTATGATCACGTGATGTTAATTTATTCGCGCTTTGATTCTCTATTTGCTCTTTTGGCCTAAATTTAGCTTCGTCGTTCAAAATTGGCCTATAATTCAATGTTTCGCCGTAGTTGTTAGGTTTAGGTCTATTTGCGCCAATTTTTGCCTCCTCGCAAAGTTGGCCGTTAGCTTCAGTCGTTAAACCTTTGTCAGTTAAATTTTGTTGATATTTTGCAAACGTTTTTTGGACCTGATAAGGAATTTTCTTTCGTCTAGCCTTGATTATCTTTTTTCTGGTGATTGCCATATTTCTTTTCAAGTTCTTGAAGCTTTATTTTCACTATATTGATCCTTTATCCGTGTAGGTTTCGGTCGTGACGTCACACGTACATGTTGTCTAATTGGTGTACGTACCGACGCAGTATTAGTTTGACGACTGACATAAGAAGATAAATTATCATAAGTCGAAGAACAATTGTCGTTACCCTTGCTGATTTCACCATTCAGATTAGTTTAAATTGAGACCTACAGAATAAAAACTCGTGTTAGTTATTAGAAATTATACACTTATCCGTGGAAATTATACACTTATCCGTATAAATTATACTTTTATCCACAAAAATTATACACTTATCCACAAAAATTATACACTTATCCACAAAAATTATACACTTATCCACAAAAATTATACACTTATCCACAAAAATTATACTTTTATCCACAGAAATTATACACTTATCCACAAAAATTATACACTTATCCACAAAATTTATACACTTATCCATATTGAAATTATACACTTATCCATATTGAAATTATACACTTATCCACAGAAATTATACATTTATCCACAGAAATTATACTGCTTTGTACTATAATAAACAAAAACAATTGATTACTTACCCGAAATACTTAGCTACCGAAACATACTCGAGTTGTTAGTTAAGGTACATCGCTATGAAGGTTTGGCAAACAAATCTTCAACTGACTCGCGCTGCGTTATGTGCTGTATGAGATAAGAGAGGGGGCCTAATTTTGCTTTGGCAAAGAGCACCAGGTGCTTAAATTAGCCCGTACCATACCGCACTCCAGTGAGCAAGCAACCCCTGACAGCTGTCTTCTATCTCCACTTGCATCCAGATGCTGTAGAAATTACGCAATAATCCATTACGTGGGGCTGATGCACACACCCTTATGTAGTTTTTGAGTGGCTTGGCCGGCATCCTTTGGCTTGGCGTGCACTCTTATGTAGTTTTTGAGTGGATTGGAGCGCATACTTATGTTGTAGTAGATTTTATAGTTTATGAGTGGCTTGGCGTACAAAAATCCTAACTGAAAAACAATGAAGAAATCTTCGAGCTTAAATTACAAGCCTTTAGCAGCTTTTTTGCCTTAATTAATTTCTACCAATTAAATCCCAAACAAATTCAATAATTAAATTAATGAAACATTATGTTTAATATTTTATTTCGAAATATCTGGTACAGTTTCTTAACAGAAACATATAGTCGTTTGGCACCTTGAATTATCTAAAGAAATACACTGAAATTTATTACAAACATAAATACACAAAAAGAAAAAATCACTAATTACTAAAATGGGGAAATTTTAATTTAATTTGTGAAAATACCATTTTGCAAATTTTAATTTCGGTTTTCTTTTTTTTGGAGGGGGGGGGGGTAATTATTCCTCATGAATTTTAAATTTAGTTTCTTCCTGTTTTTCTTCATCTTCATCCTCGAATTTAACCGAAAAGCTGATCCCTTTAGACTTAATCAACTCCGTTGTTTTATCCCAAAGAGAGTTGCAAACTTGATCATTCCAATCATGTCGTTCGATTTCAATTTGCTCACAATCCTTGAAGACTTTCCCGCTATAGGGTACGATATCGTTCAACAAAACGCAGTGTAGAATCGTTTGAATTCCCGATTCGGGGCTACGATACAAAGCTTTGGCCAACCATCGACTGATTTTACCAGAAAATCCTTCCAAATTATTGTACAAACCGCTGTCCAGTAGACCTATTAGGTGAAGAATGAATCTTTGGTGTTTTTTTTTTAACTGACGTGTAGGTCTAATAATTTTTTTAATTACTCGGGCCCTGATTGTTGTAACCACAAGTAATTAGTATCGTTGGAAAGCTAAGGAATAGGGCTATAACATACTCAAAAGGACGTCCCCGTATCTGTTATAGAACCAGAGTTAAATGGTGTCGTGTAAATAAGCCCACAGAGAGGACGTTAATTAACATTTTCCTTAATTACTCGGGCCCTGATTGTTGTAACCGCGAGTTTTTGGAACTATTAGATAGAGGACAGTTAGGACTACCAAACCCCCTAAGGATATCCCTGTATCTCTAAACGTTTCCAAGTGGTGACGTCCCAAAGATGGTGAATACGTTACCTGGGTCAACTGCAACAGCTGTGACGTAGTCCTTTGGTATTCTCTTGGCCATTTCTTTAGTGAAGAGCAGCAAAGCCAATTTGCTATTGCGATATTCTTGCTTGATACTGTAATGTTGGTCCCTGCATTCCAAATCCTTGGATAGGTCATCAGCTTTTCCGTTAATTGCCCCACCGCAAATGACGTTGATGACGCGAGAAGGGTTGTTGGGGTTGGTTCGGAGTTTCTCGCTCAACAAATTGACCAATAAGAAAGGTCCGAAATAGTTAACGCACATCATACGGTCTAGTCCATCCGCTGTTTGGTCGTGGTTGCAGAGAACCCCTGAAATTGACCATGCAATGTTAGCTAAATTAAAAGCGTGGCCATGATGGATTGAACTGATTTGAACTCCTGAAATTTAATCTCCTTGCTAGTTTGGGAAAACTGCTACCACATTTAGTAGAATCTTAGGGGTGTATAGAAACAGAGACTAATGGCAGTTCGCCATCGTAGACTGTATTAAACTGTATAGAAAGATAACATGAGGTGCCACTACTACGTGAAGCAAGTTATATCAATGTTTATTTTGAACGTTAAAAAATGCCATAAATTTTCATCTTCCGCCTCTTGAAGATGATTCTATTTTTAGTTCATTAAGTTGTTAAAAAATGCCACCCCTAACGGAACCGAAAAATTGTACTAAGTTGATACCAGGAATACATACAGCTACTAGGAATCATTGTGCTACAGCCTTTTCATTTTCACTTAACGTATCAAGGGCGGATTTTATGGGAGGAGCTAGCTAGACTTATCGTTATGTATGACGAATTTTACAATGTCGAATTAATAATCTATCTCACTTGTGCGTTGCTACTATGCAACCAATGAAATGGCAGTTATTATGACGCCATCAGAATTATGAGGCGTGACGTGGATAGTAAGTTCTCAAGCCCGGCCCACAAAACCCGCCTAGATATTAACGTGGAACTCAATGATTCCTATTAGATGTATTTATTCCTCTTAAACCCAGTACGAGACTTTGTTAACTATTCCCATGCATTGACTGTAATTGTTGGGTTTAGTTTCTAAACAATGTCAATTAGGCCCACCTGCGTTGTTAATTACGATGTCAATCTTGTCTTCGGATTCGCAAACTTCTCTGGCAAATTCCCAAATTGAATCCAGACTCGAGAAGTCAACGTACATAACCTTAACATTGAAGCTTCCGGTTTTGTTTCGTAAGAAAAATCCTGTTGAGTCCCTTCTGGCTTTGGTCCGGCATGCCACGATCACCCTGGCACCTCTTTTAGCCAATTCGGCGCATAAAGAGCGGCCTAAACCTGAACTTCCACCTGAAATTTGACCAAATGGTTTATGTACATATATATAGCTTTTTTTCAGGTTGAGATAGTTGCGTTAGGAAAGGCGGAGTCCATGTTATAAATAATGATAGAACCCCCTTATTCTTTATATTAGTCTATAAATTGAAATTTTTTGGTCATTTATTTTAATTAAATTTTTTTGTCATTTATTTTAATTAAATTTTTTTCATTCATTTTCATTACATTTATTTTAATTAAATTTTTTTCATTCATTTTCATTACATTTATTTTAATCCGATTTTTTTATTTATTTCAATTTAATTTTTTTTATCATTTATTTTATTTTAAATTTGTTTATTTAAATAAGGGAATTCTAATTACTTATAAACATAGATTAAGGTTCGAATTAACATAATCTCAATTAAAATTAACATTAAATTTAAAATTAATTAGGAAAAATCAACTTTACCTGTAACTACAATAGTTTTTCCTTCCAAATTTTCATCCGATTGACAATTTTTAGTTTTTCGAATTAAATAACGACCAATTAATAAAATAATAATTAAACAACCTAACGGGAAAATTAAAAAACAAGCGTACACTGATAGAGTACCTTCCAACATTTTAATTAAAATTAAATTTAACCGCGTTTAAATCATTTAAAAAATGTGTTTATTAAACTTTATCAACTTATTAAGTTCTCCCAAATTTGCAAGTTGATATTTTCCTTCAACTTCGGTTCAAAAAGTGATTGGAAATTTTGAGCAAGATGTTTTTAAGGGGCGTGGTTATGATGTGTCTGATGACGTCATGACACCCCCGCATTCCTAATATAGGATACACTTAAAATATTCCAAAAATATTTCGGAAACTTAAATTGACAGGAGTAGTTGGCAGTGATGCTATTACCAAAATCATCTATTGATTTTACATTGCATTTAAAGACAGGTCAGGTTGGCTCGGGACCAAACTATAATAAACTTTCACTGATTCATAATATGATATTAACCTACGTCAACACGTTTAATAAAAGTGAAAAAAATTTAAAGTTTCAAAATTCAAATTGGCAAGAATTATTTTTATTATTAATTTTTTTTAATTCTGAAATTATTTTTGGCTAAAATTTATTTAATGGGTTGCAGTTTTCTTATTTTTGACGGGATAATTATGAGGCTCGGAGCAATTACTCTATGGAATAATTAGCTTCGCGTAGTATCTTTAGTTTCATTCTATCCTTAATTAAATTAAAGTTAAACCCAATTGAACTCTTTTAAAGTTTGGTTGAATTTAAATTTGGGGTTGAAAAATTGTTTTTATAATTTGGCACAAAATTTGTTTGCGTCTGTTAGGCTTAGCATTAAAATAAAAATAGGCTTAGCATTAAAATAAAAATAGGCTTAGCATTAAAATAGAAATGGGCTTAGCATTAATATAAAAATCAGCTTAGTACTTAATAAAAATAGGCTTAGGTATTAAAATAAAAATAGGCTTAGCATTAAAATAAAAATAGGCTTAGCATTAAAAATAAAAATAGGCTTAGGTATTAAAATAAAAATAGGCTTAGCATTAAAATAAAAATAGGCTTAGCATTAAAATAAAAATAGGCTTAGCATTAAAAAATAGGCTTAGCATTAAAATAAAAATAGGCTTAGCATTAAAAATAAAAATAGGCTTAGCATTAAAAATAAAAATAGGCTTAGCATTAAAAATTAAAATAGGCTTAGCATTAAAGTAAATCACTCAAACCACATAAAATATCAATTTCTAAACATGATTTTACTTTTATTTGACCAAAAAATCAAAATTCCCTCTTTTAATCACATTTCCCTTTCTAAAACAACATTAACATTTCTTTCTTATAATACATACATGTACAAAAATTCTCAGAGCAACTTTTTAATTAAAAGAAATTAATCAAATTAGATTTGGAGAAAAAAAAAGATTTAGAAAGCATAGGGCATGAATTAAATTTTAATTTGAAACTAATTAGGGTGTTTAAAGTTAATTGTAGGGTTTGGCACTGCATTGTTTAATTATTTTAAATTAAATTAAATTAATTATATTGGGATTAATTTAGGGGTGTGCGAGCCCTGAATTTTCAGTTTCGAGCCGAGCTCGAGCCTTGAAAATTTTTTCTTATCGAGCTTCGAGCCGAGCTTTGATTTTCTTATCGAGCTCTCGAGCTTTCAGGTTTAATCAAAAATCGGGTTTCGAGCCTTATCGAGCTTTCGAGCCTTCAGGTTTAATCAAAAATCGGGTTTCGAGCCTTATCGAGCTTTCGAGCCTCATCGAGCTTTGCAAACCCATCTTTCACACAGTCGAAATAATCCCATATTTTGCTTTTACGGGGCCGCTTAGTGTCTGGTTCTTGATTCAAAATTTGGTCTTCATATTGTCTTGATCACTATTTTGAATAAGTTCTTGACTATTTTCGAAAGTTAGATCATCTTGACTATCTAGGCTAACATCTTGACTATCATCTATGCTAATATCCCGACTATCTTCTTCGCTGGCTTCCATATCAACTTTAATGTTTGTTAGTCTCTGATTATCTGGTATCTTTAACTTTTTAGTGAGTTTTAAATTGTTTTATACTAGTTTTGAATTCTGTTTATACTAGTTTTGAATTCTGTTTATACTAGTTTAGAATTCTGTTTTATACTAGTTTAGAATTCTGTTTTACTAACTTTTAATTCTAATTTAAAATAAATTCTACAAACCGACCAAACTTCCCATTATCCCTGAAGCTTCACCAAAACAAAGGACTTTCTACCACCGAATGGCAATCCGCCTATTTCCTCCCACAAAACAACGGCGGCTAACGTAGGATGATGAAATAATTTCACGTGCTTCATGCATGCTACGTATCAAACTAAAGAGCCAATCAAAAGTCGTCTTAGAACTGCTTCCGTGTCACACCATTTCAAGAGCCAATAAGAATTAAGCTTACTTAAACCCCTGCGCAGATCGAAAAAGTAGGATTTCGCGCATCCAGGGTTTTTGAGAGATGGTTGGGAACTCAATTTTGGCTATCGAGCTTTAATCGAGCTTTGGGCCAAGGCTCGAAAACTTATCGAGCTTTTCAAAAATCGCTTATCGAGCTTCGAGCCGAGTACTCGGCTCGAAGCTCGATCGAGTACTCGAACCTTTTCGAGCACTCGCACATGCCTAGATTAATTAGGCCTAATATTAAAAAATTAATTATAAAAGCTTAAAATGAATTTAATTCAGAGAAGAAAAAAATGAGACTAGAAACTTAATTAAATTACTTATCTACCGGTAATTTTTAATTTCAATTATTTTAATTAAATATTTTTTTTCAAATTTGAAAAATTTCAAATTTAGGGCAGGACTACGCATTTTTATTTATTTGTTTTCTGTATTTGTTTGTTTATTTTTGTGTGTGTATGTGTGTATAAGGCCACTGAGCTTTAAAGTTTCAATCCACCCCTAATTTGTTTTGGTTTTTTAATATCAAATTTGAATTTCTTTATCAAATTTGATTTTTCAAACTAATTTATTTTATTGGTGAAAAAGAGTTAGGTGACATCCAACGTGATCTCATTTCACGGATTAATGGAACTGAGAAAAATTAGATTATTATATTTAAAGTTAATTATAATTAATTAATATTAAATTAATTAATTATATTATAATTAATTTTAATTACCTGTGTAGGCTACACATTCATCCCAACCAGGTTTCCTCCAAGCTTCCTCTCTAACATCTTTCCTCATTTGTAGATCAGTGTAACCTTTAATTAATCTTAATTAGATTAATTAAGTTTAATGGGGAAAATTAATTTGGGTTACCCCATATGTGATGAACCATATATAGCTGACCAATTTGAGAGAAAAAGCCAGCAATTGCATTGCTTTTTCTGTATGTGATACCTCTAGCCCTAATTACAATTAAATTTAATTATTTACTAACTAGAATTTAATTAATTTGATTTAATTTTTTTCAGTTAAATTTTAGGTATTTTGGGTTATCTCTATTGTATTCCTCTTGAGATTACCTTTTAAATGAGTACCTACAAGCCAGGGTTAACATCGAAAAATTTCTTACAGGTGGCGCTTTAATCGCCTCTGTTGAACTGACCAATCAGAGGCGACCCCACCTTGTAGGTACTCATTTTAAAGGTTTTTGCGAGCTTATTAATAATCCGGGCTTTAAATTAATTTAAAATCAACCCCAAACCTAAAAATAGACAAAATAACCTACCAATTATTACCCCACTCAATCATAGTTCCAGGCTAAATTAAAAAATACAGTAATTAAGTTGAAATTTTTTTAAATTTTGTTATTAAGTCTTACTTTTAAGACGTAAGATCTCATTTCAAATTTTAGATTATTGTCACGTGGTGCAGGATGTCCCCAGAAACTAAAAGCTAGCATGATTTGATTTTCCCTCGATCTTAACAACTTCAACCTCTCTTCATCTAACTTTGCAAGACTAGGATCTTTTCTATATAACTCCAAAGAAGCTGAGGCATTAGGATAACCCTCTGTATGCTTCCATATATGACCTTTCACGAAGAAACGCCATTAAACTTAATTAAACTTAATTAACCCCAAATTTAAGCTAATTAAACTCACAAACTTGATCTTGATCACCAATTTCTACTGTCCAACTCCCAACTAATTTAGTATTTTCACAAACAGCCTCAACTTGTTTTGACCAAGTCTCGCTATTAGTTAGTTTAATTGTAATTAATTTAATGCTAATTAAGGGGGGATAAGGGGTTAATAGAAAAACCTTACTAGTTTTTAAGGTAGGGTTGTAGACGACCGGGTTTAACATTCTGAACTATGTAAATTTAATTATTATATTTAATTATGCGGGTTAATTAAGAAATTCTTACTTTGAAGTTCGTAAACCGTTTCAGTGTCTGATAATAGACGAGAGTGGGAATCTTTACCGGGTTCAATTTTACGAACCATTAGTAATTTACTGAGCCAACCTTCCCCTCCATTTACTTGTGTTACTGGACTGACACTTAAAGCTCTATTTAATTTAATATAATTAGTTTAACATCCCCACAAAATTACGATAATTATCCCACTTAGTTAATTAAATTGTAGGCCTAAATTGCCTAAGAAAGCCATTAATATATCAAATTTATTCATTGACCTTATGGCCAAGGCTTAACAAAATTTCAAAGTCGTTGACGTTAAATCGAATTTTAAACGTTTATAGACAATGGATAGAGATTAATTTTAACGTATTTAGTCAATTAACATTTATTTTTCAATATAATTTTACCTGGCAAGGACGGGAAGTACTCTTGAAGGGTTATTTTTAGATAGATTCAGAATATTTAGTCTCCACAAGGCGGCCATTTTGAAATCACCTATTAAATTATTTTTCGCTGCTAATAGGTGGCGATGTCGCCTCTCTGAGAATCGCTGTAAATAATCCCGCCAAAATTTAGCGCCAAAAATTAAATGTCAACAACCCACGTGTTCCATGCTTTTTTAACATATTTTCCACATTAATGACAAGAAAAAATTATGTTTTTAAGATGTTTTTATTTTGTAAAAACTTCAAAAATGAGAGAAACGTTACGTACAAAAAATAATATCACAGTTTGTACCATTCGAAGATTTCGATTTAAAAACATAATTATTGGACAAAATACACAATTCAAATTAAACCAATAAACTTTAAGCGCTAAATTAAAATAAAACAAAAACACGATACAGACACGTTTTAAAAACAATTATAATTAATAAAATAAAATAAAATAGTAATAGTTAACAAATTAAAACCTAAGGCTTATTTACGCTTTCTTGTAAGCCTTGGCGTATTTAGGCCTAATTATTTGAGGTTTGGTAATGGCTGGGCAATCTAATTGGTTAAAAGGCGCTAATGGGGCTACTGGGAAACCACCTCTTACAATATTATCAATGATAACTCGAGCTCTAATGCTAGGCCTTAGCGTTGGAACTCGAGACAAAATATACATAAATTCACGCTTCATTGGGATTTGTTGACCTTTAAGCTCGTCGCAGATGTAGACCAATGCGTAATTATTATAATCAGTAGCCACAATCCATAAATGGCTACCCATTGGCACTGAAATAATTTTTAAAATTAAAATTAGGCTTAGTAATAATTATATTTTAGTTCATAAGATATGTTCCTTCCATAAGTTTGTTTAATTAATATCTGGTCATGACAAACTGAAAGGCTTGTAATTTTGAAGTGAGTGAGTGAGGTAGGTCATAGATTCGAGGAGGTAAAGCGAGGGAGGCCTAGTGAGTGAGGGGGGCGCCGCTGTCAAAGGGGGCTTAGTAATGCAGACGAAATAGGAGTGCCTAGATGGAATTAAGTTCTAGCTGCAAAATTAATTAACCACCACCGAGTGTACTTAGGACTTCAATTGACTCGCTTCCCCTCGTTCTCCTTCTCGAACTAGTTATCTCGAGCTGCTCTAAGTCTCTCAGTAGCATTACGAATCGTATAGGTAGTGCAAATCATACTTATGGATGAAACATATCTTAGAAACTTATGGTAAAATTAATATAATAAAATCGTACAGCTTTTCAATCCAGGCACCATTATTAAATGATTCATGTTTCCTTTACCAGAAAATCTGCCCAATCCTGAGATAGTTTGATGTTTACCTTTACTGTAAATAAATAAATAAATAAATAAACAAATTTATTAATTATTTTAATTACTTATTATTATTATTTTAAATAACAAAATCAATCAATTTACCTGGGATTATAAACAGTTTCGTTGATATAAACATATTTTCCATCTATTCTCCAGGAGAATTCTTGACACACAGTGTCATCGTGGTATCTGTTAGTGTAGCCTTCAACGGCATACCATGTTCCAGTGAAAAACTAAAATACATAAAGAAATAAATACACATAAATTTAAACCGTGTTAACACATTAACACCACCCTAAATATTTCCTCGTAAATTTCACAATAGCTTTATAGGTCACAATTCACGATGTTAAGTAGGTGTGAAAATTTACTTTGAAGAAATCAATTTGGTTTCAAAGGAAACTGTTAATTCAACCTTAGGTTTTATAATAATTTTATTTTCTTTCTTTAATTTAAAGAAAATATTAATTTTAAATGGATTAGATTGAAAAAGGTGTCAAAAACATTTTCTAAGAACGTAGTCATTATCATTAAGATGTAATTAGATTTAACCTTGATTAACGTCTATGTTAATTAGCGTAGAAAATTATAGCAGCTTCGAAAGGGGAAAATTAACCAATCAGAAGCGCCATGCTGTTGTCAATCAATTTCAGTATATTTAAACATGGCTTGCGTTACAAACAGACAGACAAAATTATTCTTTTTGCAAAATTAATTTATAAAAATAATTAAAAAAAAATTTCTTTACTAATTTCAACGACTTCAGTTATTTAAACCCAAAATAATTAAATTGTTAATTTTTAATTGCGTGAGAAAGTTTGCGATCCTTATATAAGATTAATTAATTAGTTAAATAATTAACTAGAAGGAAAAATTAATTGTCAGTGATTTCAACAAAAGACGATCATTGCAGATAACTTAAAGAAACTCGTGAATTATTTCTCAAACATTCAAAGTTAAGCGACTTCCCAAGGTTTTCGCCATTATATATTTAACGATTTCTAGTTAAATCGTTTTCTAGTTAAATCGTTGAAACGGTAATGGTTTGTAAAAATGATATTTCATTGATAAATCGTTTTCCAGGAATCAATTTAATTTTAATTTATTTCCTTTTTAAACCCCGAAGGTTGTAAATTAACAAAGAAAAATTTACATATATTTATTTAAATATTATTATTATTATTATTGCTAATTATTATGCATTGAATTATTTTACCTATAATGCCTTGAAGCAGGCTCGGGCTAACTCGAGATTGATTGATTAATTTCCCATAGAACAATCACACTGAACTTCTGTTCAATAATAACCCACCCTTTTTGTAAAATAGTTAAAAATACGTCTTGTATTTAATCAAGATTCAGTATACTTAGAGTTACGAACTTCTATAACTTTTAACTAATAGTTAATGATTGTTAGGGTGGTTTATAATAGTTAGAAGACCTTGGCCCACCCCCGATAAGTCCGTGGTTATAAAAAAAACCAATGAAACACAGTAGCAATGCACAAAAGAATAAAATTTGGAAGTTAGTTTTATCTGAAATACCAAATCCTATATTTCTATTTAACTTGACCTTGTGATGTCTTTTTAAGCCTTTGCGAGGGCGTACGTACTATTTGAAGTTCTAAACCACCCGTAAAACTAAATTGAAGTGTTTTAAAATATAAAAGAAAAAAATCGTTATCTTACATCAAAAAACTGATTTTTTTACGGTGTATTATTTTAATAACAATCATGAACAAATCCCAATTTTTTTCTTAGAACTTTAGTTTCTTTTGCTAAGTCTAAAAACTTAAATTGACAGATAAACGAAGTTTATTATAAAGATTTTGACATTGTTTCCATAACCTATTTTAAAGTTGTTTCATGGGAATTTTCATCAAAGATAACCCCAAACCTTGGATTCCTTCTTAAAGGACCTTAAGTTGTATTTCGTAATGGAGTTTTTTTTATAAACAAGGTAAATATGGGTGCATTACGTAATAATATAGTTTGGGTCACGTGATAAGGTGACGTTGTCAAGCTTGATCAATAATATTACATATTTTGAGTCGAAAATGTGTAACTTCTATGACCGATTTTGTCACATTTTTTCTTTATAAAGTTCTTTGTAAGTTTGGGTATGTTAGAAAATTGTTTGCTAGTGATGAGTTCTTCTCAAGGTTGGGTCCGCGAACCCCTAGCCTGTTAGCATATCTCTATGATATGCACTGTTAGAAGATTTGGTTATGCACGTGTTGAGAGTTCTTCCCAAGGTTGGGTCCGCGAACCCCTAGCCTGTTAGCTTATCTCTATGATATGCACTGTTAGAAGGCTTAGTTATGCACGTGTTGAGAGTTCATATCAAGGTTGGGTCCGCGAACCCCTAGCCTGTTAGTTTATCTCTATGATATGCACTGTTAGAAGATTTGGTTATGCACGTGTTGAGAGTTTTTCTCAAGGTTGGGTCCGCGAACCCCTAGCCTGTTAGCTTATCTCTATGATATGCACTGTCAGAAGGCTTAGTTATGCACGTGTTGAGAGTTCTTCTCAAGGTTGGGTCCGCGAACCCCTAGCCTGTTAGCATATCTCTATGATATGCACTGTTAGAAGACTTGGTTATGCACGTGTTGAGAGTTTTTCTCAAGGTTGGGTCCGCGAACCCCTAGCCTGTTAGCTTATCTCTATGATATGCACTGTCAGAAGGCTTAGTTATGCACGTGTTGAGAGTTCTTCTCAAGGTTGGGTCCGCGAACCCCTAGCCTGTTAGCATATCTCTATGATATGCACTGTTAGAAGACTTGGTTATGCACGTGTTGAGAGTTTTTCTCAAGGTTGGGTCCGCGAACCCCTAGCCTGTTAGCTTATCTCTATGATATGCACTGTCAGAAGGCTTAGTTATGCACGTGTTGAGAGTTCTTCTCAAGGTTGGGTCCGCGAACCCCTAGCCTGTTAGCATATCTCTATGATATGCACTGTTAGAAGATTTGGTTATGCACGTGTTCAGAGTTCTTCTCAAGGTTGGGTCCGCGAACCCCTAGCCTTAATTAATCCCACTATCTTAGCTAGTATAAACTTATGTCATTTTCCATGGAGTATTTTTTGATTGGAGTCAAAGTAAAAATATTCTTAAAAAAAAATAATAAATTTTATAACTAAATCTCTGTTAATATTACTCCATGGTAACGAAAAAAATCGCCTTACATTAAGTGATAAACTTCGTTGGACTAATTTAAATTATAAAAATATTTTTATTCCCAAAAAAAAAGAAATATATGGAATGTTATAATTACTTAATTCCCAGTTATTATTATTAAATTGCAATTAAGTTAATTACTACTACAAGAAAAATACGAGATTTACTTGTCCATTGACCTTGTACGACCGGCGTTTCATCGTTCATTGATTGACTTAAAGTTGAAATCGAAAATATTTAAAGAAAAAAAACCAGATGTTTCTGTATATATATATATAATAGGCTTAAGGGCTGGTATAATTCGATTTTCAAGTTTACGGTCCGGTTTTAGACTTAACCACCATAAGTAAATAATCATCCTTTATAAGTATAGAAACACCTTCCCAATCGGCCCCGGTGCCCACAACTATACCGCATAGAAATTATTAACACGCAATGATTCTTAGTAGCTGTATGCATTCCTGGTATCATAAACTTATATTTAATTATTATTTACTTATGTCTGGTCTGCCCCGTTTAACTTCTTTACAAGGTGAATAACTCGCTTAAATTTAAAGTAGAAATAGCAGTTTAATGTCTTTAACCGTTTTAGTCTGAATGGAGCGGTAATATACGCTGCCATTAGCGTATTTATCGTATAGCTTTAGGGACTAATCATTCTTGATTTAATTGAGATTTATTAGAACGTGTATTTAATTGTAATATATGACTTTGTCTGTCTGTAATTAATGGTTTTTGGGAAATAGAGAGATGAATTAAATTATTTTAAGTTGAATTAAAAGGTATTTTCGATGAGCCGTCTTTGTATAGTGCACGGTCAATGCCAGAAGCACTATCCCTGCATCGTTAATATTTGATTAATGGCTTTTTCTTTTCTAAATTCTATGGGTTTTTTATATTATTTAATATTTCACTTGAAATTACTATCTTTATAAGGAATCCTTGCAATTAAAAGTTAGTTTATACTTTATGACGTCATAACTTTAGTTCTGTATGAGATACGAGGAAATCCTTTGAGTATGTTATAGCCCTATTTCTTAGCTTTCCAACGATACTAATAACTTGGGGTTTCAATAATTAGGTCCCGAGTAATTAAGCAAAATGTTAATTAACCTAATCTCCATAGCGTTAACATGGGCTTATTTACATAACACCTTTTAACTCTGGTTCTATAAGAGATACATTGAAATTCTTTGAGTATGTTATAGCCCTATTTCTTAGCTTTCCAACGATACTAAAAACTTGGGGTTTCAATAATTAGGGCCCGAGTAATTAAGAAAAATGTTAATTAACGTCCTCTCCATAGTGTTAACATGGGCTTATTTACATAACACCTTTTAACTCTGGTTCTATAAGAGATACGGGGATGTCCTTTGAGTATGTTATAGCCCTATTTCTTAGCTTTCCAACGATACAAAATACTTTGGGGTTGCAACAATCGGGGAAAGAGTAAATCAGCAAAATTGCAAGCAACTTCTTTCTAAATGGGTTAATAACTATACCAAGAATCATTAAGGATTGAAATTTAAACTTATGTTGTAAAGTTTTTGACTACATACTTAAATATGTCATAAAACTTGACAAAACATTTCGTTTTTTTTTTTTGCGACACAATAGAAAATACCTCCCCGTATATTATTTTCAAATTTGTTTCTTCCCTATAACAAAGTATTAGATTCAAAATTACTGTGATTTGAAATAAAGAAATTCCTGTAATTTCCCAACTTTTTTTAATAAAGCTATCAGCATAGAAGATTTATTTCTATTGTTAGGGATTTGTAATTTTTCTCTAAGCATTTTTAACCTTCAGAAATATAATAATAACAATAATTTGTAACCGAGACGGATCACTATGGGCCTAAAAGTTAATTACTGTACGTCATTTTCTTAATTTGTAATAATTAATATTTAATTGCGGGAAACTTCGAAGGAATATATTTGCGCGTGCGCTTAGCGCGAGGATAATCATAATGATCACGTGCTTTGCTTGCCTTTTTTTGTTCAAATTTTAAAATTAGGCTTAGCTACATATGCCTACAAGCGAGATTTAAATTTAATGATAGTGTAGAATGATTAAGCGTTGGATACACACGTTTGTATAATAAATTTTGCGCTGCAATCGCAGTTTATGACGCGATAATAAGCAAGTAAAAATACCAAATCCGTTTTCCTAAATAAATCTCACTTTTATATTGCATCATTTCTTAAGCCTTGGTTTTATTTTTATTTATTTTTGAACTTTTTTGGCGCGAAGCCGCACGAGATCCTTTTAGAAAGTGAAAGTTTTCCCGCATTTTTTTTTCTTTTTGCGCTATCATTTCCCGCCTTTTTTAGTACTATAGACTTATATTGAATCTTCAATAGTATTTCCACGTTTAATTCAATGTATTATTGTATTTTAATTATTGCTGGGTGTAATATCGTACGCGGTATTAAGTTACGTTGACGTAAAAGACAGGCTTACCTGAGATAAGGAGAATTTGTTTTTAGAATCAAAAACTGCGCATTTTCCCGGTGACGTAACTTGACATTGAACTTCTAAAAACGTGGTGGTGCAGATTATGGACGCTGTTACCAGAAGTATTAATACGGGTGACGTCATGATGTGTTTCTTCGAAATTAGTTAGGCCTATAAATAAATTATAAAAGGAAAAAATGTTTTTAAGGTTTTGAAAGTCACACCTTATTATATATTCAAGTGAACTCTTGAATGAGTTAATCACTGAATAAATTATTTTTAATTAATTTTAATTAATTCCGAAACACCCCCCCCCCTAATGTTGCGTGACAAATAGCAAATATTTGTCAATTGGAAATATATTATGATGACCTACCTTAATGAATAATTGATTATTTGTGACGTAACACCCAACGTAATTTAGGTGACATTTGCATAAAATATTATAATTTGAAATTATAATAATTTATGAATAAAAATAATGAAAATAATTTTTAAAGGAAAATAATTTTCAAAATTTCAATAAATTTATAAATCAATAAAGGTTACTAATAAATAGATAAACAAATAAACAAGTAAATAAACATTCAAATAGTAGGATAAGTGTTTGAATTAAGTCGTTCTATTTAAATTTGAAATTATAAATACACCCTTTTTCTCACCTCTAAATTCTTCCTTGTCAAATTTTTAAAATATTTTAATCAAGGTTTTCACAACCTTTTTCTTTATTTAAATCTGGAGCATTTCCATATTTAACCGTCTTTTTTTTCTTTATTATAAATAAACACTTGAGGAACATTTGCTAGGCTACGAGGGTTAGGGTCATTCAAGCGTAAGTCGTAAAGTTATTTTAGCGAATAAAGATGTAAAAATCACGCAAAAATAAATTATAAATAATAAAAATTATTTATTTAATATTTTTGAAGGTATTTTTAAAACATTTTTGCTATAAATTACGCACGGGACATTCATAGTTTGAGTTTTGAAAGGGTTTATTATATGGGAATTAGTTTAAATGGAATGGGTAAACACGGTAATTAATTTTAATTTTCAATACGTTTAAAGAAATTTATTTTGGGATTTTTTAAATAAATTTTTGCAAGGGACCTACTGTAACCCCTAACACAAATTAAAATTATGAACATTGATTGGAAACAGTGTTTTAGGGATGACCCCTTATTGCATTGCCTTTCATTGTTTCTTACGTTAAATTTAATTAAGGGGGTCATAGGTCAAACAATGTTTCCGATCAATGTTCATAACTTTAACTTGTGTTAGGGGGTGTACAGTACATGTCCCTTATGGGGACAAACAAAATCTTATGGGTGGTCATAGTAGTTAATGGGATAATTAGCATAATATTCTAATTAATAATTAAATTTTATCAGAAATTAAAATAAATAAATCAAACTAAAATAATTGTTAATTGCGATTATTTAATTAGTTTTAGACAGCAAAAATTATAACAACTAAACGTATTTAAAACTAACTAACTACACTTAGAACAATTAAACACTAAAACTATTTATCTATCTATTTATCAAACCCCAATTAAAATCACTGGCCAATTAAAAACCAAAAAGTAAAAAAGAAAAGAACCAAATACAAGAAGAAAAATTGAACTTACGTCGAACTCGGTTTGTTTCTCGATTCAGAATGATTCCCAAAATTCAACTTTTCTTAGTAGTATATTTATTTCTTATAATATTTTCCCTGAGATATTCATCTCTTCCCCCCTCACAACACTTTAATCATTAAAAATTCCGGCCAATAATGAGGGAGGATTGGCATCCGGAACCGACCAATAGGGGAAAAGGATTCACTCGTCCCGCAGTCTACCAGATTTCTTATAACTTGCCGATTTCTTAAAGTTTAAGATAGTTGGGACCTTGAAAAGTTGAATTTGAAAGAAATTTAATCGAGTATTGGCAGTGCTTATTATTTTACCATAGGCAATTTCGTTGTTTAATGCATGGAGGTGCCGATACTGAATTTATAAAGGAATTCATATTTTTTTGTTATTTAATTCTTAAGACAGACGGTAACTTTAAACGATTATTATATTTAGAAATTATTTAAAATAAAGTTTAAATTATTTTAAATAAGAAACTTGATATCAATAACGATTTAAAAGCATTAATTTTATGTACTTCTATAATAAATTTTACTTTTTGTTCATATTTTTGAAGTTTAAAAGGTTTTAAAAACTTACTTAGTTGTTATTAACTTTTAAATATTTTAGTTATAACACAATCTTTATATTTAAATACATTTTTCACGATAAATCTTTGATATATTAACGTTATAATATCACTCCTATTAAAAATACTCCTTGCTTAACACCTAAAATATAAATAAAGTCGAGAAATAACACAATAGCAGGGTTGAAGGCAGACGACAATCAACTTTAAGGGGTGTATTTCCATACTCGGTTGGTATAACTTCACTCTATACTACCATAGCCCACTTGATCACGCACGCTGGCTGCACGCGCTCTAGAAGCCCGTCCAAACGATTTTTTTTACATGTTAACTCGCGAATACGGCGGGTCACATAGGTTCGGTCTAAACTTTCAAACCCGTCTGGTTTTAACATGGGCCTCTATGGGAGGGAAGCAGTTTTTTCAACGTTTTTGAGAATATTAGTGCATCTACTGGTTCAAATCTCTTGAATTTTTAATGAGACCTGTATTGAAAGGTTTGATATTATCCTGTAAAATTTCAAGTCTTCAGCTATAATAGTTTTTTTTATAAAAAATAAAAATCATCACATAGTAGAGAAATTGAAGTGGCAAAATTCTCCACTAAGTGATGATTTTTATTTTTTATAAAAAAAACTATTATAGCTGAAGACTTGAAATTTTACAGGATAATATCAAACCTTTCAATACACGTCTCATTAAAAATTCAAGAGATTTGAACCAGTGGATGCACTAATATTGTCAAAAACCTTGAAAAAACTGGTCCCCTCCCATAGAGGCCCATGTTAAAACCAGACGGGTTTGAATTTTAGACCGAACCTATGTTATTCTCATTTTTAGGGTCGATTGAGCGGGCTTCTATAGCGCGTGCAGCCAGCGTGATCAAGTGGGCTATGATACTACCAAACGGTTTTTTTCGAAATTCGAATTCTGCGTATTTGCGTTATCACCAATTAGAGCCTAGATCGCAGCAGGGTGCTAAAAACTCTGAAAATCCTTCTTTATTATTGGCTTGGATGTATCACGTGATTCACAAGTCGGGATAGCTCGGCGGGAAGCAAAGCAACGGGGAATGACTCACGCTTCACGTTATTTATAATCGCGTTAATTAAGTTTATTATTATTAATTGTCACGTGACTAAATCAACATAAATTAATAAGGTAAGCGTAGACTACTTATTTTTGAACATTTTAGGCCTAAAAAAGATATAAAAATAGGTCTAAAAATGATATTAAAGATGCGTAAAAGCTAAGCCTAACGTCAAAATGGCTGGGCTTTAAGTACAGAGCATAGTTTTACTTTGTTTTCTTTGTGAAAACAAGTTTAATTTTATGAGAACTTCGAACCTGCAGTTTTATCTAAAGAAAGAGTTGCCTTTTTCTCTCTCTCTCTCTCAAACGCCTAATGATTATCCTAAGTTTACAGCCAAGATTATGGGGTTGTACTCAAAGGGTGGTAACCAAAAAATCCCATTCCCAACTTTCCCTTTCTATCATACCATAGCATAACTTTATCTTCTTAGGGGAACGCTTGATAAGTTTTTCTAGATCTCAGCTAGAACATCCTTTTGACCTTGAATCTTCTTGAATACTAGGTTTATTAACCTTATTTTATAAGAAATAACGTGTCTCTCACTAACAGGTTAAATTAAAATACCAAGATTTATATTTTATTATAAAAAAAGAAATTACTAAGGGGAATACACGATAATTACCGGGTATCATCTTCTCCCTTAAGAAATAAGACCCCAATTGGCCTTCTACTTCTTAAATTATACCAAAACACTTTAGCTTAGGTTTAAATGTTTAAAAGATGGGTATAATTCTTTTTTATACATCTTGATGGGTTGCTTATGAATTTATATGAGATTTTAACTTTCATTTTCATTGGAGTTTAAAATTCCAAGGACATAGATGGGGGAGCAAAATAAATTTCAAGGTTGACTTTCCTTGAATTGGGTAATTAGCATAATGAGATTATTTTACATAATTAAGTTTGGGGTTTTTTTTTTTTTTAAAGAAGTTGTGTTTTCCCCGTAGAAGTAACATGTTTATATAGTGCTCAACAGGTTGGAAAATTAGTTTTAAAGTTTTAGTTAATGTAACTGCCTTAACTATTTGTATTAGTTGCACCCTTGAAAGGTATTAAATTAATTAAACAGAAATAGAAGTGGATTTTCTGTGAGAATTCTGACATAGAGAAGATTGTTATGTGTATAGGTAGAGGTCAAATAGTGTGGCTTAGGAATGGTTCACCCCTTTCCCTCAAAATTGCTGATAATTTGCTGTGACTCCTCCCCCTTCCCTCAAAATGGCCTATAATTTGGAAAGGCCCCTCCCCTTTCCCTCAAAATGGCATATAATTTGGAATAACTCCTCCCCTTTCCCTCAAAATGGCCTATAATTTGGAATGACCCCTCCCCTTTCCCTCAAAATGGCTGATAATTAGGAATGGCCCCTCCCCTTTCCCTCAAAATGGCCTAAAATTTGTAATGGCCCCTCCCCTTTCCCTCAAAATGGCCTATAATTAGGAATGACCCCTCCCCTTTCCCTCAAAATGGCCTATAATTAGGAATGACTCCTCCCCTTTCCCTCAAAATGGCCTATAATTTGGAATGACCCCTCCCCTTTCCCTCAAAATGGCTGATAATTAGGAATGGCCCCTCCCCTTTCCCTCAAAATGGCCTAAAATTTGTAATGGCCCCTCCCCTTTCCCTCAAAATGGCCTATAATTAGGAATGACCCCTCCCCTTTCCCTCAAAATGGCCTATAATTAGGAATGACTCCTCCCCTTTCCCTCAAAATGGCCTATAATTTGGAATGACCCCTCCCCTTTCCCTCAAAATGGCTGATAATTAGGAATGGCCCCTCCCCTTTCCCTCAAAATGGCCTAAAATTTGTAATGGCCCCTCCCCTTTCCCTCAAAATGGCCTATAATTAGGAATGACCCCTCCCCTTTCCCTCAAAATGGCCTATAATTTGGCATGACTCCTCCCCTTTCCCTCAAAATGGCCAATAAATTGGTCGAAATGGCTCCTCCCCTTTCCCTCAAAATGGCTGATAATTTGAAATGGCCCCTCCCCTTTCCCTCAAAATGGCCGATAATTTGGGAGAAATGTTTCCTCCCCTTTCCCTCAAAATGGCAGGCAATTTGGAAGGTTAAAGGGGGGGACACATGACTGGCTAATTAGTAGGATGAAATTTCCACCCATCAACCACGCTTATAATTTTACACGCAAAAATTAGACAAATGATTAAATTAACATTTTTTATTTATTTTTGTCAACTTATCTACAACAATTGTGCTCCTAAATAACGCCAAACACAAAGATATAACAGCTAGCTACCTTTTTCTAATAGTTTTATTTGTTAGTTAGCGCTTCTAACATAGCTGTATACAAGTATACAAGTTCATTAATAGTTTAAATAACATAAATAACGTCGTGGTTGTTGTTTTTTTTTTGGACATGTTAGTGCAAAAACTATCTACCCCATGTAATGTTTTCAACACTAACGATACGTTACCGTAGATATTTATTAAAATACGTCTAGAAAAACTCCAAAAAAAAAAACTACGAGTTTACAATAATAATATTGGTTGCAAAACTTTTTCAAAACATTTTTTGAGCTAAAAAATACTTTTATTTACTGGCAAAAACTTAGCTAGTTTAACGTTTCATTGAAACATATTTCTTTTAAAAACACCTATTTTTCTTTTCCCGTTAATTGATAAAACTAATTAACGAAAGCATTAATGATAATTAATTAATTATAAAGCTATTTTTTTATAAAAACAATTCATTTTATAATATAAACGTAAAAAACTTGGGTTAAAAAATATGCCCTTAATTTGGCAAAGATCCCTGATAGTAATTTTAATATTAAATATTAAAATGAATGCTAATTTTTAATTTTAATTAAACTAATTATTGAAAGGTTTATTTTTAAACATTTTTGATTATCTTTTTTGTATTTTTATTTTTTATCAGTTTAAGGCTTAGGTGGGGTGTTTATTTATATTTAATTAGCATTCATTTTAAATTTTAATTATTTAATTTCGACGTTTTTGATGATTAGTTTAAGTTTTTATAATTAAAATTAATAATAATAGACTTAATAATAATAAAAAATTAATCAAATTTGGAATGCCCAAAAACAATTTTGAACTACATTTAATTAAAAACATCTTTATTTCGAGCTGGCACTAAAATTTAATTACTTTAATTAAATTTTTAATTATAATTAAATTTAATTTACCTTACCCTTTATTGTAGCCAATTATTTTTTCGGCCACACCCAAATAGTAAACAGTTTGCGCGATACCAAACAAAGGCGCTATTACTATCATCCTGCAACCAGCACCTTTGAAAAATGCAGTTATTCCCTCATTAACGTAGATTTTCCTAAAAAAATAAATAAAGAAACATAATAATAATTAAATTAATTAATTAATAATTAGGCTTAAATTAAAATTATAATTAAATTTTTAAGCTTACCTAAATGCATCTGGAATGCCCGTGTATGTCACTTCACCAACTCCTTTTTTCAAACATTGCAATCTTGTTTTGACCACTTAATTTGAAATTTTTTTGAAAAATAATAATTTTTTTATTAATTATTTTAAATTATTTCAACTTTAAAATAATTATTTTCAGTTCTAAACATATTTATTTTATCTTAATTTAGATTGAAATAATTATTTTCCGTTTTTCTTTACTTTAATTAATTCTAAAAATATTTTTATTCTAATTTATTTTAATTTAGATTAACTTTAAAATAATTAATTTCCGTTTACTTTAGTTTAATTCGAAACGTATTTATTTTAATTTAATTTAAATTAACTTTAAAATAATTATTTTCAGTTTTACTTCAGTTTAATTCTAAAAAATATATTTCTTTTGAATTAAATTAACTATAAAATAATTAATTTCAGGTTATTATAGCTTAATTATATAAATATCTATTAGATTTTAACTCAAATTAACGTTAAACTAATTAGTTTCTATTTTACTTCAATTCAATTAAAAAAATTCTAAAGTTCTTTTATTAATTTCTCTTTGAAGATTAAAATTGTGCTTACCATCTAATGGATTAACGGAGAAAGCGGCCACAGAGCCAGCTGCGCAACCTCCCAAGAAAGAAGTCCAAAAAACGGACTCTCCGCTACCATCATTCCTTTTTGGCCCCATGGCATTTAAATGCGCGAATAGAGGAAAATAGATCATGGAGAAATGAACATCTCTCAATAAAGTAGCTCCTATTCCTTTATAAAGTCCCAGAATTCCTCGCGTTCTAAACAAATCCAACGCGATTGAAGTGGCAGACGTGGCAACTAACGTCTCACCCTGAGCTACACCCTTTGTGGCTTCAAATTAAAATGGTAATTATAATTTAATTTCGATTTAATTAGTTAACTTATCGGGGGGATACACTTACCAACTCTTCCGGCATCTTGGAGTTGAATTTTTAAAAGTTCCATGGGTGTTGTAACAATAATTTGGCAAAGACCCGCGCTACCCCCTGCTATCATTTCTTTAGATAGTGATAGTTTACTGTAATTTTAATTAGTTTAATTAACTAACGTTAATTAAATCTTAATTGCTAATTAATTAATTAATTACTTACCCCTGATTTGAAGACAAATGATGTCTAAAGAAATCATTAGCTGCCAACTTAATCGCCTTTTCCGGTGTAATTAGCAAAATATTTACGGCTGAACCTGTAAAGAAATTAGCGTAAAATTAATTAGAAAAAAAGGGTTAAAATTTCATCAAATACAATTTAAAATTAAACACTTCGGAAAAATGTAAGCCTGAAAGCCATTAAATTTTTGTTTAATTATCAGTGTGTATGGGACAATATAAACCAACCAAGTTCCCTTTTAAATTAACTAGGATAACCAATTAAACCACCTAAATTAATTAATTAATTAATCCCAATTAGTTTGTATATAGAAATTAATTAAGCTTTTTTTTTGAAGAAGTTTAAATGAGTTTAGTTTAGAAAGGAAATTCATGCAAGTTGTTTTTTTTATTAATTTCAGTTTCTATTTAATTAATTAATTAATTAAGATTAATTAGGGAGGTGATTAAACTAATTAGCGAGCGATAGTCGTTAAAGCCCAGTGCATTGATTGATTGGTTTTAATTTTGAATATTTGGGGTTTAAAAAATAAACTATTTTTTGAATAATTTATTTTAAATTAAATTAAGTTAAAGGACAGGTGTTTTTTTTTAACTAATCTGTCCATACATGTAATGTACTCAGAGCCCGGTTGTGTACCGTTACAGATGAGCTTGCATTTGAGCTCCGTTTAATTTCATTACCTGGAAAAAAGCAATAGTTAGCCAGAAATAACCCCGACCCTTAACCCCTGACCTTCATTTTATTACACCATAAGTTCGCTAATTTTAAATAAAATCCCAATTAAAATGCGTTGAAAAATTACTTTTTTAATTATTATTTTAATGTAATATATTTAAAATTTAATTAGTTTAAAAATACAGGGTGTATTATAAGCAGAAAGTAATTTTTCAACGATTTAATTAATGTTAGACAAACACAAATACACATATTAAAATTTTTGACCTTTTTATTTATTTTTTTAATTACGATGTGCTTGGGAAAATTAATTTTAATAATGATACAATCACGTGATGTAATATTTTAATTAAAATTAAAATTTTACCTCTGTACATGCCGGTAAAGCCTTCTGCCCTGTATGTTTTCCGGAAACAGTCCACCCTTTAACAAATATAAAACTTATTTTTATACCTTTATCAGAGCGACTTAATTAGAATTAAAATTTGTAATCAGCTAAGTGGGATGCATGTGTGGTAAGTTCTATGGGAAACGAATCAATGCTATCAATCTCGAGTCCGAAAATGTATTTAGCATCTATACTTCTATGACCACACCGATTTTGTTTGACCCCCATAAGTAACTGTACTCCCCCTAACACAAGTTAAAATTATGAAAGTTAATTGGAAGGATTGTTTTAGGGATGACCCCCTTAGAATTATCTTTCATTGTTTCTTACGTTGAATTCAAGGGGGTCATCAATAAAACACTTTCCTATCAATGTTCATAACTTTAACTTGTGTTAGGGGGTGTTCAGTACATGTCCCTTATGGGGGGGGGGGGGTCAAACAAAATCTTATGGGTGGTCATAAAAGTATAGATGTCAAATACATTTTCGGACTCGAGATTGCTTTCCCATAGAACTATCCCCCTTAATTAATTTCTTACATTGAACTGTATTGTTTCTCTCCATTAGGCAACACTTGCTGATTTTGAAGCCTCGTTTTAACCAAATCAATTGGAAAAACGCACGTGACTCCGATAATTCCCGCAATACCTCCATTTATAATTTTCGGAATTAATCTACAATTAAAATTAATTTAAAAAAATCATCGTTAACTCTGCCAGTGGATTTATCGCCTGTGGAATAATTTGTGCGCGTGGTTTACAACGATATGCGCGTGGATTACGACGATATGCGCGTGGATTACGACGATGTGCGCGTGATTTACTGTGATGTGCGCCCACGTTTTCACGAGAAAAATGTTTTAAAAAATCTGTGCGTGAAAGTGATTTGTGTGCATTGACCTTTGGATTAACGTCAGTGGATAACTCAATTTTAATTGGGTAAGTCTAACGTTCTCTTTTTATCTATTTTGGATAAGTAGAGGGGGATCTCTGTTTATCTGTATCAGATAGAATTCTTTAATTTTTAAAGACCTTTAGCCCGTGACTAGTCAAAAACGTTTTATATAATCTATCAGACTTGCACTTGAAAAATATTACTCGATCAGTTAGTTAATCACACATTTTCGGTTTTGATAAATATTATCTGGAGTTTTTAATTTTAACATTTTGTTATGGAAGCCGGTGATTACGATAAATGATTCAGATATTAATTTGGCCCTATTTCAAATTATAGGAAAAATAACTCCAACAGCGGAATTTTTTTAGGGAAGTCTGAATGACGGGGAATGTTTTTGGGGAATTCAGAATGACGGGGAATGTTTTAGAGAAGTTATGGAAAATCTTTAGGGAGATCAGGGAATATTTTACGGAGATCGGGGAAAGTCTTTAGGGAGATCCGGAAATATTTTACGGAGATCAGGGAAAATCTTTAGGGAGATCCGGAAATATTTTACGGAGATCAGGGAAAATCTTTAGGGAGACCGGGGAATATTTTACGGAGATCGGGGAATATTTTACGGAGATCGGGGAATATTTTACGGAGATCGGGGAATATTTTACGGAGATCGGGGAATATTTTACGGAAACCGGGGAATATTTTACGGAGATCAGGGAATATTTTACGGAGATCAGGGAATATTTTACGGAGATCAGGGAATATTTTACGGAGATCAGGGAATATTTTACGGAGATCGGGGAAAATCTTTAGGGAGATCAGGGAATATTTTACGGAGATCAGGGAAAATCTTTAGGGAGATCAGGGAATATTTTACGGGGATCAGGGAAAATCTTTAGGGAGATCCGGAAATATTTTACGGAGATCAGGGAAAATCTTTAGGGAGATCAGGGAATATTTTACGGAGATCAGGGAATATTTTACGGAGATCGGGGAATAAAATTTGTAAACATATCAGATATTTTTTAAGGAATATTCAAGTATTATAAATGTCAAATATATTTTACAAAAAAAAATAAATCACACCTCTGTTGTAACACGGCATCAAAAATGGGCATGATGCCACAAAGATCAGATATTATCCTAAATTCTTGAATTGGCACATTTCCTGAGTTAGCTAGCTAGGGTGTGCTCAAAACAAGAAAAGCAACGTGTGCCCACCACGTGCTTCGTTACCTAAAACCCTTTGTAACCCTTTTAAACCGAGTTATAGCTAGCCCTAGCCAACAAAAATTTAGCTTAATGCCTGCGTTGTTTGATAAGTTTCATGTTGTCAACGACTAACACTGAGTCATTCGCCCTTACCCCTTTGTCTGTCGATCTATAAATAACCCATCCCCTGTTGTATTATAATACAGGAACAAATAATAATTATACGAAAACAAACAAAGTTACAAACACCAGGAAGTAATAACGGAGGGTTTGGTATTTTGATTACTTTTCCAATAATTTCAAATTGGTTTTTAGTCTACTATGGTACTATAAATAGTATTTTTACTACCACTACTATGGGAAAAATAGAAAAATCAATATTGGGGTACTCGCGTTACGTTTTTAAATGAGTTTCTATGCTAAGGTCATATGAACTTGATAGTGTACATTAAAGGGGGGGAGTTAGAGAAATTAATTTCCTCCCCCCGTTTATTAACGATAACCGCGCATGCGCTTCAGCGACAGGGTTGCCAGTTATTTGTTATTATATTTGCATCTCCTGCATTCATTCAGGTTTGTAACTGAATTAAACACAAAAATTCTATTCTACAATTTTAATTCAGTATGTTGTTGTAGATAGCGGTTGAATTCAATTGCACACGTCACAAATGACTAACTGGCAACACTTGTATTCGCATTTTCACGTACTCAAAACTTAGGTAGGTGGGTATTGTGGGTGGGATTAATCATTACGTATTTCTACTCCCACATTAATCTAAATAATTTACATTTGTACTAACCTACTATTTAATCTTAAATTTAAATTAAACTACCTATATATTAATATTAATAATTAATACCAGATAAGTAATTTTATTTAATTACTATATAACAACGATTTAATTCATTAATACAAATAATAATTACTTAAAATTAAATTAAATTATTTTAATTTAAATTAAATTAACTTACGGAAAGTCCTGTTTGATAGACATCTATATAATACAGCTGATATTTTGCCGAAGTAATACTGTTTTATGGAGATTACGTTTTGTTTGATCCCGATCAAGTTCGATACCAAAACTGATTTCAATTTTTTGAACTTTCAAGTTTTTTATTGGTATTCCAATCCGGAATGAAATCTTTCACTTAATGCCAAGGCTTAAAACGACCTTTTTTCTCTTTTAATATTAATCCACTGCCAATTTAATTTAAACAATATTTATATCAATAAACAACCGCCTTAATTTGAATAAATTCCAATTGATACGTCGAAATTTAAATCGAATTTAATTTACATTTGGAATTTTTGGAACTGGGTGGGTTTGAAGTGACTGGCTCTGTCTCCGATTCGCGACCAACTATAGAATGAGGAAGTATAAGCAGACGATCCTTTAACACTAGTTATCCAATCACCGTGTCGAAATTCCTACGTCATTATCTTCCTATTACGTCTTTGGTTAAAGACCTTGGACTATTTTATATCGAAATACATAAAGGAAAGAAAAATAAATTGGGAGAAAAAGGCAATCCTCAAGGACAAATTAATTCATTTTTAAAATGAATGGTTATCTTTATTCTGTTTTTACTTTTACCTAAGGGGAAAAATATTTCAATTAGGCTTAGCTGAGATTTGTGGCGGGAAATATTGCGTATACCTTATTTTTAGCGCCATTATCGTATTGGTAGGTCAGAGGTTAACACGTGGACGTGGTCTATATAAGAGAATTGATTTTTGACAGCTTCGATTATGTCAATATAAGCTTAGCGGAGATTGAACTTGAACGAAGGCGGGTAAAACGCGCGTGTACATTATTTACTTTTGGCGCCATTATTGTATTGATAGGTTAGAGGTCAACACGTGGACGTGGTCTATGTTAGAGAGTTGATTTTTGACAGCTTAGTGGAGATGGAAATTGAATAGAGGCGGGTGAATCGCACGTGTATATTATTTACTTTTGGCGCCATTATTTTATTGATAGGTCAAAGGTCAACACGTGCTGTATAGATTATAAACACTATAATTGAAGTCAAGATCTATTTAATTATGGTATAAAATTGAATATTTATTTATCTATGTTGTTTAGTAATTAATAATGGTTCTAATAGGAGTTTAAATACCGCGAGGTCAAAGGTGACTTATTTAGTTGTCCACCGTCTAATTCTTTAGCGCATTGCATAAGTCAAGATTGCCGTATGGGCAAAGGAATAGCCGCAATTTTCAAACGCAAATTTGGAGGTGTAGATGATCTAATTAAACAGGGTAACAAAGTTTCTAACACCTAATTATCAAGTGTTTAGTAAATAACTCGAGAAATATTACTGATAAAAGGTAAAAAACCGGGGGAAGTAGCCATACTCAAAAGAAACCAACGTTACGTTTATTACCTGATAACCAAAAGTAAATACTGGCAAAAACCTAATTACCCAACGTTGAAGTTATCACTGATTGCTATGAAAAAACATTTTGTTGAGAATAAAGTTGGTGAACTTAGTATGCCCAAAATAGGGTCGGGTTTGGATATGTTAGAGTGGTCCAAAGTTTCAAATATTATTCAGGATGTTTTTAAAGATACCAAAATTACCATAACAATATATTCCATTTAAATTTTCATTGCTGTATTAAATATTATTATTTTGTATATTTATTAATTTCTTGTAACATAACATTATACCTTTTGAATATAAAATGAATTAAATATTAAAAACAAATTTACTTCAGTCCGACTCATAGACCACCCAGTATAAAGCCCCTCCCTCCAACCAACAGGTAACGAAAATTTTAAATCATTTTATTGGCTGCTCACTTAAACCCTACGTTTTGATGACGTTGCTGACGGGGAAGGCGAAAAATACGTAATTCCTTTTTACCTCTGTAGTTATGACCCCCGCCAATTCTTTCATACCCCCCCCCTCGTCCCGTTAAAAGGGGGTCCGGGACTTTGACGCGCGCGCCCAGATATTACTCAGTTCTCCATCCCTACTTCTATAATTAAATCTATCCCTGCTTATATTAACTTACCTTTCTTTTAAACGCTTTTAAACCCGAAATAATTAATCCGAATTGGATCCCATTTATACAGTGTTTGTAAAATAGTGTCTAGTCGTAATTAATTCACACGTAATTATAGAACAATTATCTTTATTTGATATTTTCAAGTCAATTAATTAATATGAGGAAAATAATAATAATAATGAATATATACTACTAACCAGCCCAGAAAAAACGTATTTTCTTTACAATGACGTGAATTTCAAAATTGTTTTCGTGTTTCTTTTTATTTTACAATTATTTCAATACCTGTCACCTTTTAATTAAAAAAAAAATTCCTACAAAGTTTTAAAAAATAAATGCACTAATTAATTTTTATAGTAATAGTGCAATTATTTTAACAAATTGACTTTTTTTAATTTTAAGTGAAAATCTGACTGATATAATTAAAAAATATTAACTAAATACGTGTCATAAAAAACAGGGAAAAAATATCATTCGTTTAAATGGCATCTTTGAAAAATACGGGATTTTTTTTTTAATTTTAATTATATTTAAATTTAATTAAAATTAAAAATTAAATTTCCCCATCAGAAAAATATTTATATATGTCTAAATTCCATGTTGAAAAATCAGCTAGCCATTTAGTAACTGTACCGGTCCTGAAAAAATTGGAACAATGCTTCAAATGGTTTATATTTAATTCTAAACTTAATTAAATGTCAATTAAATTTAACTCAAAATTTTTAAATATGGGCTAGGGACCAATCACCGGAATGGGAAGCTTATTTTTAATTATAATTATTTTTTTAATTAAGTTAGTTAAGGACAAGACGTTAATTATAATTAAGATACATTGAGATTATATTATAATTAATTTAATTTAATTACGGGACGGTTTATTTATCTATTTATTTATTTATGGTTACGGAGGGGGGCAAGGGGGTCGTCAATAAAGAACAGAGCTTCAAAAAGTTTTAATGGGTTAAGGTACTGCAGGTGCAATTTTAAAATACCTGCAAAAAACTGCAAATATTTTGTTTCTCTTGTTGACAAATTGATAATAAAACCGCAAATGATTTTCAATCCTAGATTAAAAAAAAATAGAAAAAAATAGCGGTTTTTAACTAAAATAGCAGTTTTTTTTTAAACAAATTGAATAGCGTTTTTCTGCACCACATTTTAAGCACAAATAACAGAACATTTCTCAATGTATCTTGAGAATTAAATCACCGTATTAATTAATTAAAACCAACCACCAATTACGTGACGTCATGCGTTAATTAATTTTTAACCACATTCTTACCCATTAGTTAAAAAAAATAAAATACCAGGAAAGTTTTGTTTTGTGTCAATGAATTTTTTTTTAAAGTTAAGAAAAACGTCAGTTACGCTGCGAGAAAAGATTTCAAAGAATTATCATAATTAACCTTTTAATGTTAGTCAATTAATTTCATGCAATATAAACTTTGTAGTAACCCATCACCAATAATAATTAAAATTTAATTTTTGGGTGATTAGTAAATAATGTAATTATTTTTAACCTCCCCCTAACTAAAATACTTAAATGTTTTTAAATTTATTCAAAAAAAAAAAAAATATTTTTTTTAATTAAATATTACACTTACCGCAATAAATATATATATATATATATATAGGATTTAATTTCATTTTAATTAACATTAGACTAGTTAATTGGGGGTTTGTTAAAATAGTGCACAATAGACTAGAAGGCTACATATTCGCATAGCTAAAGCTACAAGGATATACTTACTATATACGTGATGAGATTTTAAAAATATAATAAATATTTTACAGTTTCAAATTAAATTAACTATCTGATAAAAATATATATAAATTATAATATTTAAGTTTTTTTTTTGCAATCTTAATATGGCCCATTTTTTTATAGAATGGGGGGGGGGCGGAGAATTAACCCCCTTCCAAGGTTGCAATGCAAAGCTAGCTAAAAATTTTCCAATTTGAAATTTTTGTATGTGAAATACTTTTTATTTTCCCCCAATTAGAAAAACTTTTAATTTGAATACTATTTAATTTATTTTAATCTAATACTTCTTATAATTAATAATATATATAATACTATTCGTTAAGTAGTTTTTAACGAGTTGTTATTTTAAGACTTAATTGAGTTATGATTTACTTTACCCCATATGGTAGGAAATCTAAGATGATTTATGGTTTTTTATTATGGTTTTACGCGGATATGGGATCAAAATCAACGTTTACCTGTAGAGAGCTCATCATATTATTAGCCATGCTTGATAAACGACCGGCGACTTTATTTACACCGTCTTTAACACCTTCCTTGATATCATAGAGATTGGGGCTTTGGAAATTAGAAGAGGGTTGGTGACGTTGAGGCCCGCCATCTCCAAAATAATCCGCGCTCGAAATGCTAGCTGATCCTTCAAATTTAGCCAAATTTGCCTTGCGTTCAAACTGAAATTAAATTATTCTAGATAACTATTATGAGGTCTTTTTTGGTCTGTCTGTTCAGAGCGTGCTATAAGGTCTGTCTGTTCAGAGCGTACTATAAGGTCTGTCTGTTCAGAGCGTGCTATAAGGTCTGTCTGTTCAGAGCGTGCTATAAGGTCTGTCTGTTCAGAGCGTACTATAAGGTCTGTCTGTTCAGAGCGTACTATAAGGTCTACCCGTTCAGAGCGTACTATAAGGTCTACCCGTTCAGAGCGTGCTATAAGGTCTACCCGTTCAGAGCGTGCTATAAGGTCTACCCGTTCAGAGCGTGCTATAAGGTCTACCCGTTCAGAGCGTGCTATAAGGTCTACCCGTTCAGAGCGTACTATAAGGTCTACCCGTTCAGAGCGTGCTATAAGGTCTACCCGTTCAGAGCGTGCTATAAGGTCTACCCGTTCAGAGCGTACTATAAGGTCTATCCGTTCAGAGCGTACTATAAGGTCTATCCGTTCAGAGCGTACTATAAGGTCTATCCGTTCAGAGCGTACTATAAGGTCTATCCGTTCAGAGCGTACTATAAGGTCTATCCGTTCAGAGCGTACTATAAGGTCTATCCGTTCAGAGCGTACTATAAGGTCTACCCGTTCAGAGCGTACTATAAGGTCTATCCGTTCAGAGCGTACTATAAGGTCTATCCGTTCAGAGCGTACTATAAGGTCTATCCGTTCAGAGCGTACTATAAGGTCTATCCGTTCAGAGCGTACTATAAGGTCTATCCGTTCAGAGCGTACTATAAGGTCTATCCGTTCAGAGCGTACTATAAGGTCTACCCGTTCAGAGCGTACTATAAGGTCTACCCGTTCAGAGCGTACTATAAGGTCTATCCGTTCAGAGCGTACTATAAGGTCTATCCGTTCAGAGCGTACTATAAGGTCTACCCGTTCAGAGCGTACTATAAGGTCTATCCGTTCAGAGCGTACTATAAGGTCTACCCGTTCAGAGCGTACTATAAGGTCTACCCGTTCAGAGCGTACTATAAGGTCTATCCGTTCAGAGCGTACTATAAGGTCTATCCGTTCAGAGCGTACTATAAGGTCTATCCGTTCAGAGCGTACTATAAGGTCTATCCGTTCAGAGCGTACTATAAGGTCTATCCGTTCAGAGCGTACTATAAGGTCTACCCGTTCAGAGCGTACTATAAGGTCTATCCGTTCAGAGCGTACTATAAGGTCTATCCGTTCAGAGCGTACTATAAGGTCTATCCGTTCAGAGCGTACTATAAGGTCTATCCGTTCAGAGCGTACTATAAGGTCTACCCGTTCAGAGCGTACTATAAGGTCTATCCGTTCAGAGCGTACTATAAGGTCTACCCGTTCAGAGCGTACTATAAGGTCTACCCGTTCAGAGCGTACTATAAGGTCTATCCGTTCAGAGCGTACTATAAGGTCTATCCGTTCAGAGCGTACTATAAGGTCTATCCGTTCAGAGCGTACTATAAGGTCTATCCGTTCAGAGCGTACTATAAGGTCTATCCGTTCAGAGCGTACTATAAGGTCTATCCGTTCAGAGCGTACTATAAGGTCTATCTGTTCAGAGTACTATAAGGTATATCTGTATTATATTTACCTCAAAATCTCGATTATTTCCAAAGAACTGTTCAGACGATATGGATTTAGCATTCCCAAATTTCTTTTGAGCTTCATCTCCCTGTGAGGCTGGACTTCCGCTGGTTGAACCCACGGACAATCCCTTTCTACTTCTTCCCGAGCTTTCACTCTTCTCAACTGGCAACATCGTTTCTTGAAACGGCGACTTTCTGTCGATCTTTTCTTCCCAGGGGTCATTTCTAGAGTCTGATCTCGTGTTAGATGAAGAGCTGGACATAAAGGGACTGTCCCCGTACTTTGGAGCCCGATTAGTGAATCCGACAAACTCAAAATCGTCATCAAAATCTCGATTTCTACTCGAGGAATTGTTTGAATGGGGACTTTCTTGAGTGATAGTTTTCATTTGGGAAGCGGCTGAGTGACTAGCGCCTCCGGTTTTACCCAAATTTCCTGCAAATCCCATCCCTAAACGTTCTAATTGTTCAGCTTTCTTTGGGTCAGTTTGACGTAATTTTTCTTCAGTTTTCTTTTGTTTTAAACTTAGATCTTGATACGCGAGTCTGACGGAAGCGCTGAGAGTTTAAGAATTATTTTAATTATTATATTAATATAATAATTAAACAAATGTAATTAAATTACATTTGTTTCTCTTGTTCTTCTTTTGAAATTTGATGTTGAAGTTGGAGTTGTTGTTGGGCGTCTTTTATGGCTTGTTCTTTCATTTGATCGGCTCTTTGAGCCTCTTTCTCAATTTCCCCAAAGTTGGTTTTGACTTTTTGAGCTCCCAGCCCACCCTTTCGTGCCCCCAGCTACGTAGAACATTTGCCATATCAGTTTTTCCCCCTTTTTATTTAATTTTAAAATTATGTCCTACCCCTTTTTTAGCAGCTGTAGGTTTGCGATTGCCAATTGTGGATTTTCTACTTTCTTGAATTTTTTGGGCTTCTGTAGGTGACATACTAAGAGATAGTTCAACATCTGGGCCTATATTTATCAAATGATTTACTTATTCTTAGAAATTTTAACTAATTTCCACGTAGTTTAGGTTCAAAGTTCACAAGCCAAAATTTATTTGGGGCTGTGATTTATAATCAGCTCATTCAGAGCTGTAAAATGAGTACCTACATGCCAGGGTTATGTGTAATTAATTTATTTTGAACTGAGATGACCCCAGCGCCCCTGAGGTCAAACGCGAAACCTTTCACTTAATTTTTGGGGCTATGATTTATAATCAGCTCATTAAGAGCTTTCAAACGAGTACCTACATGCCAGGGTTATCTTTAATTAATTTAGTTTGAACTGAGATGACCCCAGCGCCCCCTGAGGTCAAACGCGAAAATTTTAATTTAACCTCTGAGGCTATGTTTCATAATCAGCTCATTAAGAGCTTTCAAATGAGTACCTACATGCCACGGTTATCTTTAATTAATTTAGTTTGAACTTAGATGACCCTATCCCCGCCCCTTCCTGGGGTCAAACGCGAAACCTTTGACTTAACCCTAGCTTGTGAGTACTCATTTCAGAGTACAAATTACTGAATTCAATGCGGAAACCCTCAAAATCTAACTAACATTAAAATTTTGGCTAGTATGAAGTTGAATAATATAGTTTAAACAAGTACCCTCTTCGGTGTTAGCATTGTTATTTGGAATGAATAAGGCTGAACCATTTCTGGGTGTATTATCTTCGATGTTACTATTATTTTTGGCAGATTGGCTAGCGACTTCAGTGAAAAAATCAACCTCTTTTGGTTCATTTACAGCCTGGGGTTCAGTATGCCCTGTATCTATATGTAACTTTGTTCCGTGTAATCTATGAGTGGACACAGCCAAATGATGGAGTTTTTCCCTGTATAATTGAGCCGCGCGGCTATTATATTTTTGCTGAGCGTCAGTTGTAGTACAACCGTGTTGATGGAAAAACGTTTTCTAACAGTACAATAATATATTTAGGCTTAAATTCAAATTCCCCCCCAAAAATTTGTGTTCCGTTTTTTAAAACAATCTTACAGCATTCGCGTTGCCCCCAACTTGCATGGCACGTAATTGTAACCATGTCCAATTAGTATCTAATTGCGTTGATCTTACAAACGATAGATGAACCCCCAATGACCTATGAACTGCCGAACAATCCATGCATATAAAAGCTCCATACGTTACAGTAGACCATGTAGGGAGATTTGCTCCACAATCGAAACATATCTAAACAGAAAAAATAGGCTTATGCTTAGCTAATTAAAAATTAAGATCAATTTCGTTGATTGCGATAAACTAGGTTAATATCCTGGGGGTATGGGGAAATTAATACTTTCATTTTATACAGGATAAGGGCCGGAACCAAAAAGGAAATATAGCCAAGGCTTAATGAAAATTTCAATTTCGGGGTTATAACTCTGACTTTATCCTAGTTTAAGTTAATTTTACGGTTTAATTTCAATTAAAATTAGTTTATATATTACCTTGTTCGAAGGAATGGCCCTTAATCGTTTAAATATTGCCACAATATCGTTCTTGTTGGGAGCTTGTTCTGACATCTTGTTAACTATGGATTTGCAAACGTAGCGTAAGCTCTACCTCGAAAAAGGTTGATTTTTGCGTTGACGTCACAGACGGTGACGTAATCGTTACCACCACGGCACGCGCTGCCACCTACACGCGCTCATGTGCTCGCGTATGTATGATTGCGTAATCATTCAGTGGCCGTATTTTGACCTTTGGTGGATGTATTTAGATTAATACTTTAATTACTATGAAAGAAGTAGGGAATAAATAGAAAAATAAGTACCCTAGCCAAGGCTTAGAAAAATTTACTGTGATGGCATTTTCACATAATTTGCTGCGTTCTCTGTCAAAGAACAGTCTAATTTCACCCATAAATGTGGCGACGTGCTTGTTGGGGTCACGTTTTAACTCTAATTTAAATCGTAATTACGCTACAAACCCCGAAATCGTAAGTCCAAACGTTACAAGTCAAAAATTGGAAGTTAAAATAAGTGACAGTTGCGTGAGAAGATTGAAAAAGGTTGCTAGTGATGGCAATGTACTTAGAGTCTCTGTTGAAGGTGGTGGTTGTTCAGGGTTCCAATATTTATTCGATTTAATTGAACCCAATTTGAATGAAGACGATAAGGTGTTTGAAAAGGATGGGGTTAAAATTGTCGTTGATGATACTTCCTTGGAGTACTTGCAAGGCGCCACCATTGATTATCATGAGGAGTTAATTAGATCTGCTTTTAGAATTGTTAATAATCCCAAAGCTGAACAGGGGTGTTCATGTGGGGCTTCATTTGCGATTAAAATATAGTTATGTCTGCGAGAATTATTATTAAAATATGTATATAGTTAATTAAATGAGTTTTACAGTGCTAAAAACTGAGGTTAAAAATGTAATTCAGTTAGTTACTACTGTTAATATTGTTAGTTTGAATTAAAAAAAACAATTTAATGATTTTATTGTGTAATTAATTCAATTACAATGTAATTAAGTTAATTACAGCTGTTAATATCTGTAGTTTGAAATAAAAACAACAACATTTTATGTTTTTATGATGAAGTGCAACTTGATGTATTGTTTGTTTCAAACTTTCAATTAAAAAACAACAAAAAATTGTCGCAATAAAATTATTTTATTTCAGCATAAAACAATTAACAATATACAAAATTTAGAAAATGCGTGATTTTAAATTTGATTCATTTTATTTTATAGAGATTTATAGCTGCTTACCCCAAACAATCCAATTATTTTTTATCATAAATAACTATATAGCTTCTAATTTAATATATATCTTTAATTTAATTAAACCCTGATAATCCCTACTACTGTTTACTAATTAACATCTAATTTCCACCAAATAATTAAATTTAAAGAAAAACAACAACAAAATTGGCGAGAAGTAAATGTTTGTTTGTTTGTTTGTCCCTCAGTATAGTTATATAAAAAGAAAATAGTCCAAAACGAGAATAATAATACTGATATATACATATATAACGTTAATTAGTAACCATTTTTTTTCTTCACTTAATTATGCGTATTTCATTAATTAGATATATTGGGAACCTTTGGCAATTATAACTCTTAATTTTTTTATCAGATAACTTTAAACCATTTAGAAAAACAAGCTTATATTTAATTAATTAACCTTGACTAGTTTTCAACCTAAAAATTAAATACATAATTTGGGGAAGTTACGTTATAGCTAAGAACTTTAATTAGTCTAATTAATAATTAAACTAGATTAAAAAAATTACCTAAAATTATATATTAAAAAACAGTCTAGATAGAATTCAAGCAAAACTTAATAGAATAGATAGAAAATGTAAATGAGATTAATAATAATATCACGTGATAAAGCATACAATTTTTTTGGTGTAAAATTATTATAGTTTTTAGTCAGATCGTATTTGTGAATTATTTAATTTTAATTTTAATTAGATTTAACTTTGTACCATCAATTTCTGAGCTAATATTTTTTTGACGAGTGTTTGAAGCCCCGATTAATTTTTACCTTAAATTTAAATGCCATTTTTTTATTTCGTAAAAATAATCTTTTATTTCATATTAAGTTTAATTTAACTTAATTAATTAAAATTAAACCCTGATGAATTTTTACGTTAAATATAAATGCAGTTTATTTTTATCTCCGCTGGAAGTCAAATTATGAAATTATAATTCCCGTAAAAAATTATAATTTTTGATTTTATTAAGTTTAATTAAACTTAATTAATTAAAATTAAACCCTGATGAATTTTTACGTTAAATTTAAAATGCAATTTAATTTTCTCTCCCCTGGAAGTCAAATTATGAAATTATAATTCCTGTAAAAAAAATTATAATCTTTGATTTTATTAAGTTTAATTAAACTTAATTAATTAAAATTAAACCCTGATGAATTTCTACGTTAAATTTAAATGCATTTTTGTCTTCTTTTCATCTGGAAGTCTAATTATGATTTCAGTAAAAAATTATAATCTTTGATTTTATTAAGTTTAATTAAACTTAATTAAATTAAAATTAAATATTTTCCTAAATTCGAGAGTATAGAAAAATTGAAAATTCGTTTTAAAAAAATCTAAGAGATGTCTATGTCTATCATAATTTCAATGATATCAACTAAATAGCAATGCAATTAAGCGGAAGGGAAGATTATGATAAATGATTTAACAATCAGGAAGCTGCTCTTGTATGATCTCTTTCACTTGACGTTCTAGTTTGTGCGGATACCATACTTGTTTGTCTATTACATCTTAATAAATCTAGATAGGATGGTGCTTCTTTAGCTCGCCTTAGTTCTTGCTCTATAATTATTTCACTAATGAGGTAGTGTTCTTGACGTATGCGTTCCCGCAATTTTCTTGGCATGTCTGGGATGAGTTGACGAATTAGAGTCGTCGCTATGGCAACCACATTCTACATCAAATTAATAATTAAACGTATTTAAAACGTTTTAAAGAAATAATATTAAACCGCGTACGCCAGTAACTTAGGTAACATAATTGATTATACCAAGAAGTGATATCTATAGTTTATTAGGGAGAAGGTATGAATTCGCGCGCACATTTCCAGCTCTTTATCTCCAGTCCAAACGTTACTTAGGGCCGGAGTTAATCCCCGCCGCCTCTAAATTACAACAACCAGCATCTAATTGGTTTTTGAAAACTCGTGCACGTCAGCGTGACGCGAATGAGAAAAATATACAGTCATATTTTCCGACTGAGGAGAGGAGGGAGGAGGCGAAATAGCCCGGCCTCCTCCTTTTACGTCCCCCCTTGTATTTTGAAAGGGGGGACTGCAGGACTATGGCCCGCGAATACTTAGGCATCTTATACCTTCTCCCTAATAAACTAGATATCACTTATTCACTTCTTGTTATGTTACCTCAACTTTTCTTTTAATTACCTCAAAAACAACCACAAATGCAAATTTGGCTGCAGTAATGTGCCAGTATTCTTCAGTTGATTCATATTTATTATCGTGCCAAGGAGGGTGCCGATATCCGTGATACCTGCCATGTTTTAAAATTAAAGTATTTTAAAATAAAATTCAAGTCAGGAAATTTTAAAACCATTACCTGCAGATTTCGGGGTGATATTCTAAATTGGTGACGGGGTCAACCATGGGACTCGGTTTAATGCTTAGAGGATAATCGCTAACGTTAAAATACGCTAGAGAATGGTTTAAAAAGCCGTCTAATGAACCATCCGATGAAACTTGCATTCTGTAGTAGATTCGCGGTACCACGTTTGAAGTGAATGCTATGATTAGTGCCTGTAATGACGACAATTACATAATCGTACATGTTATTTCATTTAAGAAGCCGTGAATTTTAAACTATAAGATATATTTACGTTAGTTAGAACTGCTAATTTCCCGATTGAATCGAGAATTCGGTACCAAACTCCTAAAATTTAAATTTCATACGTTAAAAATAAATTTGAAATTATTCAGATATGGCATTAATTAATATTTACCGATATCTTTAACTCTTTGTGCTACGGGTCTTCTTATACTCGTTATAAGTTTCCTGGCATCCAATCGAATTTCTAACGAATTATTTAACAAGGCAAATAATGGAGCTAACGGGAAAGCTGCCACGAAGATTGTCACAAAACCAAACTGCAAAACTATAAATAAAATACATCAATGTTAATTTTTATCGGGAATAAATACAGCTACTAGGAATAATTGTGCTCCCGTGATAATGTCTATGCCTGCTTTGTGGGCCGGCCTTCAGAACTTACTACCCCCGTCACGCGCCTTATAATTTCCTAACTGCAATTTTCATTGGTTTGGAGCAAAGCGAGTTCCTATGCGCGCGTAGGTGCAACATGCGCAGCGGTATAAATTATTCGCGAGGTGTAATTCGTCTAGCTCCTCCCACAAAGCCCGCCTAGATACATTCAGAGATAATAACTCTACACAATAATTCCTATTACATCTATATGTATTCAATTCACGTTACTATATCTTTAAGCTTTGATATAAGGACACTTACTCATTTCCAAATACTCAAAGAACAGTCCAGTGGGCCCCCAATCAACCAAATCTAAATCATCTTCGTAACGGGACTTAACTTCGGCACCATTCTTGCGTCGACTGACGAACCTAATGTTGTACAACCACCATAGCCACCTAGAAATCCAAATCAAGAACTGTACTAGAAATATCCTGTAGAGACAACGAAAACATGGCGGAGGAGGGGGGCACAGGAAAAAGCCTATTAACTTAATACGGTTAACTTAAATTTAACATTAAATTATAGCCGGTTAATTAAGCGTAATTAAATTTAATTAGCTTTCATGCTTCGCCCAAAATGTTTAGACCACTAGAGAGATAACTAGAACCAATTTTGCTTAAATTATAAATTAGAAAAAATTAATTTTTAATGTTTTGTTTGTTTATTAAGGTATTTTTTAGCGTTATGGTTATGGGTTTGTTTTTGTTTATGTTACTTACGGCATAACCATTTCCATAAGAGCACTGAAGGCTTGTTTTCCAACCATTATAATTGCAAGTTGAATTGTCAGTTCAAATAAACAGCCCGCGGTTCCACACTAAGGGATTAAATTTAACATTAAGTTTTATAATTTATTAATTATTTTTTCTTAATTATACCTCTTCTTGGCGAAAACCTAGGAAATGTTTAGAGTCACCCGGATGACCAGCGAACCTAGAATTTAAATAAATAATTAATTTAATATGCCATTTAATTAAATTAAAATTAATTTAATTAACTAACTTACTTTCCCTTAAAAAATGCGATATAAAAAATGGACGAGTAATAATTGACAAATTGCAGCATGAACATCTTTAAAGTTAATCTGTTGTCATACTCAGTTTGTGTTCTTGGCATTTCTAAGAATTTAAATTTAATTTAACTTAGAGCCTTTTAATTGTTTCTAGAATTAAAATTTTATTACCTAGCTCTGTGACGTAAGCCGCGACTCTGGTGTATAACTTTAATTATAATTTTAATTAGCGCCTGGAATTAACTTAATTTATATACTTTAATTAACTTACCATATTAAATAGCAGTATACAAACTAAATTAATTAGAGCAGCTGTTGTTGAAACGATTGCCGCGGCAATAGGGGATTTTTCTTCATCGTAACCTTGCAAGTATAAGGCAGCTCGGACGGAGATGCGATATAATATCACTCCAAACACAGAGGCAATAGCTAAAGTCACCTTTTTTGAGGGTTTTTTTTTTGGGGGGGGGGGGGGTTATTTAATTAGTTAAATTAAAATAAAGTTAATTAGGGCATTAACTTACTAATAGTAAAACAACGGACATAGAAAATATAGTTAAAGGCAGTTTTTTCTTCCAAAAAGGCACGTGAGGTTCATACATCTATGTTAAGAAAAGAAACAAAACATTGTTTTTCTCCAAGGAAACATTGTGTTTTCAACGAAAACATTGTTCTCTACAAGAAATCAATGTTTTTCTCAAAGAAAACATTGTTTTTCTCAAAGAAAACATTGTTTTTCTCAAAGAAAACATTGTTCTCTACAATAAAACATGGTTTTTCTCGAAGAAAACATTGTTCTCTACAAGAAAACATGGTTTTTCACGAAGAAAACATTGTTTTTCACAAAGAAAACATTGTTTTTCTCAAATAAAACCTGGAATTATTTAAGAATATGATTTACTTGTGTAATTATATTTAATTTTCGTTGCCTAGCATTGGCTAAACGCGCTAAATATTCGGGTCTCGGATGTTCTTCAGTCGCGTCAAACCCAGTTAAATCCCAATGATACGTAATTTGAGCCGAATATCGTTTCCACATTTCAAAAAATATAGATGCTATAAACGAAAAATAAGACACAAAAGAATCAGGAAATCGCGTAAAATAACAGAACTTAATTAACAGTAATTATATTTTAATTACCTACCCCATAATGACATAAAAACAGAGAAAAAGACAGTTGACGCATTGTCAAAAATAGCCGTGACTCGAGCTGTGATGCAATTTTTGTTAAGTTGCCTGTGAGATGTGATCATTTTATTTATTTATTTAATTATTATTAATTAAAATCAGGAATGCATACAGCTACTAAGAATCATTGTGCCCCCATGTTAATTTCTTCGCCAGGGTAAAATTCGTCATACACAATGTCTAGTCTAGCTAGCTCCTCCCACAAAATCCGCCCTATAGATACATTGAGTGAAAATAGATGGCTACGAAATTATTCCTAGTAGCTATATGCATTCCCGTCAAAATTCATTAATTAATTTACCAGTAATGACACGCTGTGTCGCATAATGGACACATGGTAATATTTTTACCCTCATTGCAAAATTCATCTCTAAAATTAAATTTAAATAAGTAAATAATAAAAAAAAACTCAAAAGTTAAATGACATTTTTGAAGTTGGGCCAAAAAAAGCTGAAATTAAACTAGGCAGCAAATCTCTGAAATATTTTACTGTCACTCCAAACTTTAAGCTATGGCTAAGTGCCAATTAGTCTCACTTTAAGCGTAAAATTAAATTTAATGTCACATAGTCATTTCTCACCCAATATCTTCGTAATAAACGTTCAGACAACCATAAATGAAACAACCAATTCCGACAATAGAAGCTGGAATTAACATATAAGTGTAGAATCCTAACCAGGCAAAATATAGACCAATTTTGACACCGAAATAGACCCTTTAAAATAATGTTTAATTATTGAAATTAATTTACTAAAATTTTAATTAATTATATTAATTAATTAATTTACCTAATTTCGTCTAATGGTTGTTTATTAAAAACGCATTTAATTGAAGCCCAATTATTCATTAATTTAGACCTCATGTTTGAACTTAATGGATCGTCATAGGGACCCTGTAATTAATTTAATTAATTAATTAATTAATTACTTAATTAAAATAATTACTATATTTTTTAATTTAATTTAAAAACTCACGTCGTGTAAAGGATAAGCTGCAGTGTAGACTTCATCAGTTAAAAGATTTTTAATTCCTATTTAATTTAATTTTAATTAATACTTAAATATTAATGTAAATAATTATTTGTTTATGTTTATATTTACCAAATGCGTAAGCATCGGCTTGATCATTCGAAAATCTTTTGCGTTTTAGTAAAAAATCAACAATTTGAGATCTTTGAGCTTGGGTAAAATATTCGTCTTTGTTTTTAGGAATGTCGAAACTGAAATATTTAATTATTAATTATTTTAATTAAAGGGAGTTAATTAAAACCATTACAGGTATTCTTTATCTCTTGAAAATGTAGTCGTGAATCTGCGCTCCATTTTTTTTTCTCTAACTTGGCTCGGATGAAAAAAACCCGTGATTTTCTCGGCAATGTGGTTGGAATTTGCAGGGTAGAATTTGGAATAGTCGAAATCGCTTAACTAAATGGTTTTAAATTAATTAAGAAATAGTTAGAATAGTTTGAAGGGGAGTGTTTTAAATAGTCCCAAAGCGTGTCGAAAGTTTAAAAGTATTTTTTTTTTTTTTTTTGGAAGAAGGCCGATTTTGAAATACCATCACCATAGAATAATTAATTTAAAAATAATTCCGTTAATTTAATTTTAAAAATTACACAAACCATTACCTCTTCTTCCTCCTTAAGTTATTTAATTTTTATTTTGCAAAGAGAGAAATAAAAAAAGATTTTTTTTTTAATTATTAAAATTAATTATTTTACTGATTAATATATTCGAAATTAATTTCTACTTTTACTACTATAACCATAACTAAGGGTGTAGTGTAGATCTAATTAATGTTTAATCGTAAAGTTCAATAGAAATTAATTAAGAGACCATTCACCATACCTAATTAACTAAAAGTAATCTATATTAATTAATTTAATTGCGCTGAAAACATTTAATTAAATTAAAATACTAATAATTATTTAAAGCGTTAATTTGTTAATTGTTAATTCATAAAACGAAATGAAAGTTAGTACAAATTAAACGTATATGTTAGTTACATAAATGAGATTATAATTATATGCCTGCTCTAATTATATTAAAACCGTTAATTAATTTAATTAGTTTATTTCTTACTTCAGTAGTAGGAACTTTAATGCCAGCTTCGGCCAAACTTAGACTCATCTGATTTTCGAGGAAGGCGGGTAACGGGGACAAAATAAACACAAAAGGATTCGAGTGTTAGAGATAATTAAAATGTTAATTATGGACAACAAAATTAATTAACAATTGCAGTGCGATTATGAGACGTTAAAGGTGATTTTAATGAATTTCTACTCTACCAAAGCAGTCACTGCTATTTCCGCTGGCTTTTTTTATGTTCACACAAATTGATTATTTAAAATATAAATAATAATTAGGGTTTATGGATGATAATTAACGTCAAAATTTATACAACACCTCCTTCATAGGCATTTTTAATTTCATGATATCCGCGTATCTGCTCAGAATCTCCCAGGGCGCGTGAATTTTGACGAAAATAAAGTCGGAATCTTCCTAAAAATTAAATTAAATCAAATTAATTTATTAATTAGGCGCCTCTGAAATACTTAATTTTAACATAACTTTCACTAAACTAATTTTTAACCTTTTATATAGTCAGAATAGTGTTCCCCATATTAGTACCTTTAATTTGAGTACTTACACGACATAATTTTAACTTAATACTTAATTATAGGGGGCGCTACCGACGTTACCATTAAATATGTTCAAAATATTGCAACCTAACGAAACCCCAGCTTGTAGGTACTCATTTTAAAGCTTTTAAGACGCTGATTCTTAAAATTAACCCCGTTTAAGCGTAGAACACACCATTATAGCCAATAATACTTAAAATGTACTTACACTATCAGCTCTTTCTAATTGCAATCCTTCATCTTCGAGGTTACATTCGTAACAATATCTAATAGACGCCTTTCTGGGTTCTCCCGGATCTATTGATCTCTTATAGACCAAAACAAAATCTACTCTTCTAATACCATCATTCATGTACAATGTGCGTTCCTTCAAGAGTACATAAAACATTTTATAAAAATTAAATAAAATAATTTTTGGGTTATTAAATTTAACACAACCAAGAATTACTTTTAAATCTCCAGTTTGAAATTCAGCCCCATCGGACTCGTCAATAGGTGCTAAGGTGCTTTCTCGCGAATCGTACGCATATTTGTTGTTGATTTTGACTTCAGGCGGTTCAACATAACCCTCATTCTCATTACCAATAGGTGTGCGTACTTTTTTAGGCGAATCCCGGGACCTTATGGGCCCCATTTGAACTGATTCTAAATCCTCCATGCTATAGTAAACGGACGGGGCCGAGACTGTAATAATAATAACAATGATATTATTAAACTTAATTGAACTGTCATACAACTATGTCCAGTTAATAAGCTATCTTGGATACTTCAAACTTTTAGATTAGATTAGATTAGATAAGGAAACTATGGAACAGGTGTTTTTAAAAACCAAGAATTTGGAATGCGTTGTTGTTATTTGTTACGAACTATTCACGGAGCAGGCCAAGGAGAACAGTTAACAACGGTGGTAACTGGGAATCCACACAACCAACCAACGTAATATCCCAAATAGTTCTCACCTAATGAAGTTAAACTGGATCTAGTGTTTCCCCGTTGTAGCTTACCCAAGGGATTTTCGCGAATGTTATCGCTTGTACTTCTACTTCTCCTCATTATTCCAGGAGTTTCTGTTGGCGTATTAGCCTCTGTCCTGGCCCTTAAACCACTCTCCATAATGAGGTTTGCGATTGGTAGTAGTTTTAAGTACGCTGCCTCTCTTTTACCTATGGGAATTCAATATAACCTATTATTATTTCCTTGTTAGTATAGTTATTAGCACGAAAACGGGAAACCGGTTTTTTGACCTTAATGGTTAGTAGTTTACCTTGCCAATTAAATTAACTATCATTTTATTGTCAAGGAAAAGATTTATTTTAAAAGACTTATTTTATTCTAATGAAATCGGGTTATTTTTTTATATATTTTTGGACAATTTTTACACCTTAATTATTAATTTTATAATTAAATTAATTTCTGTAGTTATTTAGAACAATAGAGGTGATTAATTGGCCTATTTTTAACCTATTAAATAAATCTGGGTCAAGTCATAAGCAAATTTCTACGAAAAATATTATTTACCTTAACTAAAACCAAACCATTAGGTTTAAACTAAATTTAATTAATTAAAATATTTAAATGCCGGGTTTAATTAGTAACTAAATTTTTAAAACACGTTGAAGAAGAATGCTTCCATCATGATCTAATATTTTTTTCCTACCCTTATAGTAGGATATACAGTTCTTTAACCCCCATTATAGTAGGTTGTCCTTCGGGGAATCCATAGTTCCGACCAATCATATGAACTCATTAGGTAATTTAGTGTTTATAACTGAATTAAAACCACTATAAAGAAATTATACGCTTTCTTGGCAACATATGAAAGGAATCAGAAGAATGTTATGAGCAATAATGACAAGCATTGTGTAGATAATTGAAATAAATGAGAAATTGAGGCAACGGTGAAATTGAATGAATTTTATTTGGTGGAACTTTACAAGTTACAAATAAAAAGTAACTATTGGTTTTTTTTGTTTTTAACAAATAAATCATATGAAATTGTTTATTTGTAAATTTGACAACGCCTTTGGGAATAATAATAAAAAAACAATTTAATTATTATTAAAGAATGTTCGGAAAAAAAAACTACATAGTTAACTCCATAATGGCATTAACGATATCATTGTTATTATTCTTGAGGGCTCTCGCTGCTTTAGCTCTTGAAACATTAGCTTGGGACATGACCAAATCAATGTCCTTGCTTTCAACTCCTCCCTCGTCAATATCTTCTTCATCTTCTTCGGATTCTTCCTCAATACGTTGAGAAACAACAGCTTGAACTGGTTCTCCCATTGTAGGTCCCGCAGTTGGAGTTTTGAATTTCTCCGCAGCTGCCATTTGAGCTTGTTGACTAAGATCTTCTATTTTAGCTTCTCCAAAAACAATGTAGGTATCGGAGGCGGGGCTTTTGTACACGTCTGGTTTGTTTATGACGAATAGGATGTTCTTAGATTTACGGATTGTCACTCTGCTGACTCCGGTAACTTGTTTAAGACCTAATTTTGACATCATTTTTCTGGCCTTTTTCTCGCTACGACTTTGTTTAGCCTTGCTGACCAGTTCAGGGGTTTTGCCATCACCTTCCTCTAATTCAGCCCCTGATTCGTCACTTTCTGATTCAGTTCCCGATCCGCTAGCTAAGACGGGAGCCTCATTATCGGTGGTGGTAGTTGTTAGGATCTTCTTTTCATCAAGTTCAGACTTGATGTCAATTTCGGATAATTCAGGCATGTCTGATACGATTGTAAACCTTTATAAAGACACAAATTATACATCCTTTGTTAAATGAGGAAATTATTTCCAAGGTTACGCCTTGAATTTAATAACTATAACTATTCTCGAAGACGTTAGGCCTAAATTTACGATAAACCACGCCGCATTTCGCCAAGGCTTAACGTTTTTATTACCCATTATCAACTTCATCCGTAACTAAACCTTCCATATCCTTTACCAACTAATTAATAAGCTCAAAGCTAACTTAAATTTAAATTGTATCATTAAAAAATTAATATTTACCCAAAAGTTTAACAAAAAAACTCCTTCAAAACAAAGGAATAGGCGAGCGATTGCAATATTCGCTTGTGGGAGAAAAGGGATTAGCCAATCGCCGGATGCGGTAATTTATGACGTCAATTCCGGTCCTTTTTTTTCAACAAGGTGGGAAATAAGCAATAAAATCCGAATTTTTATTTTTGTTACATTTATTTTAATTATGCATGAAATTCACATACAACTTAATAATAAATTTTAAATATATCCGAGTATATTAGAAAAAAATGTAAATGACCATCCGTTGATTATGTCATATCCGGTACAGCGGTACTTGTCAGTTCAAAACTTCAAACGCTATACCGCCAGTACTTCTGTAACCAACTAACTACTAACTTGTAGTAGTTTTTCTTTGAAATTTGTCGACCCTGTGATGAATTAATGAGAAACTAAGTAACTTTTGCGAGGGATCTGATTCGTTTTCGATGATGTAATAGTGAGACTCGCTTTGTGTAAGTTGAATCTTCCACTGGATTAAGAATCTTAAGCATTAGGGAATAGGAACACGTGTTTATAGCTTGGTTAGGGAAGGGGGGGAAGAGGAAAAAGTTGCAACTTCTGAAAAGTAGGCAGTACGAGTCGGAAACAAGTGTTTATAGTGTAATTTCTTTCCCATATAGGCAACGTCATAACCCTCTATCTCTTACCTTAGTGATATCCCCCTCCCCTTCCCTTCCGGGGGCAAATAGTATTCTCTAGTACAAAGTTGCCCCTAACGTAGGGGATACACAGTTCACTCCCCCTCTCAACCGAAATTACTCTATAGACTTCGTTAGAGACCGGTGTGTTTAAACAGGGAATTCCGGTTTGTAAAAGTTTATTTGATGTTTTTACCTGTGCGTTTATTATCGTAGGTGATTATTTCAAATACTTTTGAGGAAAATGTAGCTTTTACACCGAATTTTAAGCGATTTTAATTGATAAAACAAAGTAATTATTATAAACTTAGGAAATGTATGAAATATATTTTCAGTGTCAGCTGTTGGTTTTAGTTCTTTATTTACTTGTACTTAATTGGGTATACCCAAGGCTGCTCTCTGACAATGTATTTATGTAGAAGTGTCACTTTATGCTAATTTACATTAGATTGTTATAATTTCAAAGGCAAAAGGCTGCGTATAGTGAAACTGTTTAGGTTATTTATTCTCCCTCTCTTTTTGCACAAATCAGCTGAATTCTATCGCTTAAAACTTGAGGAAAAGGGGCCTTTTTACAAAAGATAAACTTCTTTTCGACCTTAGACATTGTAGATTATATTACCCCCACAAAAGATTGCACCGAAATTGTGGAATAAATTATTCTTAGAAATTTGTTTTAAACATCTCTATGGGAATTTTATTAATAACTTCGGGTAGTTCCAATGATAATTTATTTCTGATAAACGACAAGATAGAAATAGGATTATATAATTTGTGAATTAATTTGCATAAAAACAATTATAATTATAATTTTGATCTAACACTATCAATAATTGTTTTTAATTATGTAATAAATATATCGGATTTTTCAGTCGAGGGGGTATCCACTACATGAAAAACGTCTACACCAAACTACTGTATAGAATTTAAAATATTCGTAGTGGTTAGCCCCTTAGTTTTATATTACGTAAATATAGAAATATATTATCTGTTGTTGTGATTTATGATATTAATTTTATTTTGTGTTTTGTGTTTATTTGTAGGGGGTCCATTTATAATTGACCATGGAGACTTTTGGGTACGGTCTCGGAGTCCTGGACTACGTCATGATCAGCGTGGTCCTCCTGATTTTCGTGGTCACTGGAATATTCTTTAATCGAAAAGACAGAAATGACGAAACCGTGCGAAATTACCTTCTGGGTAACAAGCTGATGAGTGTCTTGCCCGTTGCCATATCAGTGGTAGCAACTCGGTACAATGCCATTGGTAAGTATTTTATTGTTGTTCATTCAAATCTTGTTATCTCGGGATCTGATTGGTGTAGGACCAAGTTTTTGGGATGGTATTATAGAGGACAGTTAGGGCTATCACATACTCAAGGGATTTTCCAGGAAGTTAAGGTAAACTAGAGTTAAGACGCTTCAAAGTTGGAGTTCACGTCGCGACCCGCTAGAAAATGATGTTGTGTTATTTTATTCAAAGTTGATTATTTCGAGGGCTGATCAATGTAGGACCAAATATTTAGTACCATTCTATAGATAACAGTTAGGGCTATCGCGTACTCGAGGGATTTCCCTGAAAGTGTTGTTAATGTGGAGTTAATAACTTTGCAAAGTCGACCACATTTTTCATACTTTTTTATTATTATTATTTGTGAAGGTATGACAGGCGGTGTTGGTGAAGTTTATACTTACGGTGTTGAATTCACGATTGCCAAGTACGCTTCCGCTTTGGGTAACGTCATGGCCGCTTTCATTATCATCCCAGTTTTTCATGGTATGGACTACGTCAGCATGTACGAGGTAAGTACCCCGTAGGGGATATATTTCATATTTCAACACTTTCCCGCGAGTTTTTGTTGGACAAATAGGCCTATGTCTTAATTGTTTTTGGTTTATCGCTAACTCGGCCTACTTTATCGTTCACCGACACTGCAGTAATTGTTTTGTTTATTGTATTTAATGACACTATATTGTTGTGTCAAAAATCAACCCGTACTTTAATGGTTCTAGTCGAACAATTGTACCTATATAACTATAAGTAATTTAATGACAAAAAGTATGACAGTGTTAATTAGACTATTATGACTGACATCACTTGTATTTGCACACTTTATCTATAAACAAGAAGTGGTATCTAGTTTACTAGGGAGAAGGTATAAGTTGCCTAAGTATTCGCGCACACCATAGTCCTGCAGTCCCCCCTTTCAAAATACAAGGGGGGGGACGTAAAAGGAGGCCGTCGGGCTATTTCGCCTCCTCTCCTCAGTCAGAAAATATGACTAATTTTTCTCTTCATTCGCGTCGCGTTGACGTGCACGAGTTTTCAAGAACCAATGAGATGCTGCTGGTTGTAATTTAGAGGCGGGGGGGGGGGATTAACTCCGGCGGACCTACTACGTTTGGACTGGAGATAAAGAGCTGGAAATGTGGCGGCGCGAATTTATTACACCTTCTCCCTAATAAACTAGATATCACTTCTTGCTATAAGTTAGAAAATGCATTAGAATTTTGCGAATTTTCGTATTTAAATTCAATTATTTTTCTAAAAAAAACAAAACAGTACATGGAAAAACGATTTAGCCGAACTTTAAGGCTGATATTCGCCGCTATTTATTTAATTGGGGAGGTACGTTGATATTAATTATTTTAATGTTAATTAAATTACTATAAGATAATAAGAATCGCGATAAATGCGTGTTATAATTGAACCTCAATTTTTGTACTCAAAAATTGGCGCGTAGACCATCTACATGTCTTTGGTTCTTTATGTTCCCGCCGTTTCACTCAGCACCGTAACGGGCATATCTTTATGGGTGTCCATATTTGGTTCGGGGATCATTTGCATATTTTACTCGACATTGGTGAGATTACAACGGAAGTGAATGAATGAATTATATCCTAAGAAGAAGTATGTACTTCTAGTGATAAAATTCATTAACTTCTATTGGCAATAACTTAGGACTCATGGTCTCGAGTAATGTAAATTAATTTAAATTAGGGTGGGACCAAAGCGGTCATTTGGACTGATGTAATTATAAACCTTAATTACTTAGTTTAATTCTTAATTGATTGACGAAATGTCTTGACAATTTTCAAGGTCATTCAAACCTTGCTTATGATCGGTTGTTTTCTGATGATTATTGTCAAGGGTACTTACGATGTTGGAAGTCCGTCTAAAGTTTGGGATTTGGCTGTTGAGGGGAAGAGAGTCACCACTTACACGTAATGGGGGGTTTTATACGATACCTTATTGGTTACGTCGTAATTAAATGACGTCATAATGTGTAATTAGGCTTTATGAAGAACCGAGTACGCGATATTCCGTTTGGTCACTTATAGTTGATGGACTGGTCATGTCCATCGCGACTTTAGTCACCAAACAAGCGGTGGTACAAAGATTTCTTAGCGTCAAGGATAAGGCAGCGGCTAGAAGGTTCATTCTTAACCCTTTTGTACTTAAGTGCTTACTTACAGTGTACTTGAAATTATAGTGTTACCTTCGTATCAGCTTGGGTAACCGTATTATTCGCCGTACTTGTTGGTGCGGCTGGAGTAGTTGTTTACGCTAATTACTTTAATTGCGATCCAATTACTGATAAAAATACGCCATTGGTTAAGACAGCTGATCAGGTAATTGGCCTTTTAGTTACTTACCTCCGGATGTGTTAGTGTATGTGGTCAGAGGAATTAGGGTTTTAGTGCTAACTTACCATGAGGTCAACTCCTCACTTTTTTCGGCTGTAGATACTTGTATTTTTCGCAAGTACTTCATTGCACTTGATACCAGGGTTACAAGGCTTGGCCATCGCTGGTATTTTTAGTGGTTCCTTAAGTACCATGTCCAGTTTTATCAATTCCTTCGCAGCAATTACTGTTGAGGATTTTATCAAAATAATTAATCCGGGATGGTTAGACACAGATAGAAAAAGTGTCCTCGCCTACAAAATATTAAGTAATTGGACACGTACCTTATTGTTTTTTACCCCAAAACTATACTTACGAAGTTTTTAAACGAACGTAGCCGTTGTCTATGGGTTTATCGCAATTGCACTTGCCTTTGTTTTCCCGCAATTGGGTGGTATAATTAAAATGGCAAGTACTGTAAAAGGCGCAACAGTCGGACCTTTATTCGGGATACTGTTGTTGGGAATGTTGGTCAAAAAGGCCAATAATAAGGTACTTTAATGTCAAATTGGAAATTATTATTAAGTACTTAATGCGAAAATTAATTACCAATTAAGGGGGCGATATTTGGTCTGATATTGGGATTGTCGCTTAACTTATGGATAATAATTGGTTCCGTCGCAATTAAGAAGTCAAATGTTAAGTTACCTGTCTCAACTGATGGTTGCAACGCTACTACGTACCAGGATATGTATTCTTTTACCAATTTCACTTCAGTCGTTAATTCCACAGTGAAACATGATAGGTTTGTTAATGGTTTTATTATCTTTTGCGCAATGGTCAATTCCCCAAGTTGCTTTGTTCAATTTCCGCAACAACCTTTGTCCAGTTTGTAGTCTTTCACTGTTTAATTGCAACGCGAGCTTTGTTCCACCTCGGGTTGTTGTAGAATTCCTATTGGTTTATAGTCCAACTTTGCAAAATTTGTTGCGGTTTCCATTTGCACTTTGTTAATCCCTCAAACGAAGCTTTTCACTCTGTCTGTTGGTTTACGATGTTTTCAAGTTGACCATTTCCCAGTTCCTCGTGGTTGTCTCGGGTTGTCACCTTGCTTTGCATTGCTGGCAACAAACCCATAATAATACTTGCAATAAATGAATACCCAACAACAATTTCCAGATACGATTTTCCATTGTACAACATTTCCTTCATGTGGTTTGGACCATTAGCTGTCGTTTCAACTTTAATACTTGGAATTATAGCTAGCCTCGTTACTGGTAAACATTGTCCCAAGTACTTTAATTAGACGTCCTATCTCATAAGCGTTAATTTTTCCTCATCGCAACAACAAAGGTGGTAACAAAAACGTTGATGAAAGACTTTTGAGTCCCGTTATATGGAAGAGAAGACCAGGGGTAACCAGAACTGATTCGCAACGGTCTTTGGACGTAAGTCATGATGATGACACTGACAGCTAATAGGGCTTGCTAATACCAACAATATTTGCGCATGCGCTTCGGGAATATGGTTTCTTTATTAACAATTGGTGTATTGGTTGGTGTTGATATGGGTTTAAATAGACTCGCACGCTCTGGTTTAATTAGCTAGGGTTCATTAGATAATTAACTTAGTAATTAGTGGAAATTACCAGTTCGCTTTACACGGATATGAACGTTTACCACAATCAACTGGTAGCTTATTGGATGATAAAGACCACGTGTTTTAATTGAAATAAACACGCGGTATGACACTACTTTTATTATACTCTAAAACTGCCGCTTAGTTGCGACAAATGATGGAGTTTAATGGACACGAAGGGTCGATGGCGATGTTGAACAAATGATGATGTCTCGAAGAATCTGATCTCAAATTAACTTTAAACATAGTTAAATGTACCTACTATTTTTGTATTAATTTTAAGTAATAAATTTTGTTTTTCAAAAATTCGTCTATTTTGGATCATACGGTGGCGTCGCCCCCCCCTCCCCCCTGTTTCATAAAAATATAAGGTAGTTCTTAGTTATGACACACACAAAAAAAATAGAACTTAATGATCAAGAACAGAGTGATCGAAAACGTTTCATTTGGTCGATTAATGTTTGCATTTATCGAAAGACGCGCTTCTCCAATAAAATACTCAGTCTGATAGAACTAGTGGGTTAATCAATGGAAATCGCGGTAGAGCAAGAAGTGATATCTAGTTTACTAGGGAGAAGATATAAATTCGTCACATTTCTAGCTTTATCTCCAGTCCAAACGTAGATCCGGAGTTAATCACCGCCGCCTCTAAATTACAACCAGCCAGCATCTCATTGGTTCTTGAAAACTCACGTCAGCGCGACGCGAATGACGAAAATTACAGTCATATTTTCCAACTGAGGAGAAGAGGTGAAATAGCCCGCCCTCCTTTTACGTCCCCTCCCTTGTAATTTGAAAGGGGGACTGGGACTATGGCGCGCGAATGCTTAGGCATCTTATACCTTCTCCCTAATAAACTGGATATCGCTTCTTGGTAGAGTTAGGCTTATCACGTCAACTATTAAAACAAAATTACGGTTTGGCTTTCAATAATACCGGCATTGCAAAAACATTTTTAAGTAGATTTTATTTATTTTAAGACGTTCTGCTTTTTGAACGAACTGTGGTTGAAACTGTTGTAAAACTATAAAAATTTGTTTTTAAAAAGTAAAACTATTAAAATGTGTTTTTAAACTTATAAATAATTAAAAAAATTTAATATATGTTTTTTTTTGGTAAGTTTTCACGGTTAATTTAACGCCCATTTATCAAACTTAAGTGACATTAGATTATTGCCTGTTATTATTATTATTATTATTATCAATCTCTCAAACAAATTATATTCATACGCGTAGAAAAAATAATTTTTTAATGTTGAATTAATTTTCTTAACGTTGCAATTCTAATCATTTTAATTCCATTTTATCAAAATAAAGCGACTTTTAGGTCATTTTGCGCCACTTTCATTCCCCCTAAATCAATGCAAATGCGTTATACCGATAATTTTATACAGATTTTAATTAATTTCATTAAGTTACAATTTTTCTTGAACCATTTAAAAATTCATAAATAAAATAAACAAATAAATAAATAAATAAATAAATTAAATAAACATTTGAACTAAAGAATAATGAAATGAACTTGATACTATAATTAGGTTGATAAATCCGCGTCACGTTCGATTGTAATAACGCGACTGTTTTCGTCTTTACGCAAAAATATCTTCTTCGTCATCCGATTTTGCTTTCGTTTCCAAGTGTTCCAATCGCGTTATTATCGTTTGCAAAGTTTTATCAAGTTGAACTAATTTCTCGTTCACGTTTTTTTCGACATTTTTTATAATTTTAATTACATCATCTAATTTATTCAAAACTGAACTCGGACCAGCAGCAGGGTTTAATTTTGGCGCGTTAGCGCATCGCTCGGCGTAACTTCGTATCGCTTCAACAGCGTCGGTACTTTGGTTTTCGTAAGCCAAAGCTAATGGTGTCTTGCCATTCTTGTTTAAAGCATTTATATCAGCGCCGTTTTGTAACAGCACGCTGATGATATCCTTTTGGTTTTTTGCCGCGGCATAATGTAACGCCGTTTCCTTATTTAAACCACACGTTTCGTTAACTTCGGCTCCATTATGTATTAAAGACATTACAACGACACTGAAACCATTCTTGCTGCAAGCGTAACTTAAGGGAGAGCGGTCGGCCATATTACGAAGGGTCACATTGGCACCATTTTGTATGAGAATAAGCGCCAGTGCCGCATTTCCATTTTGACATGCCAGGTGTAAAGCGGTGCTTCCATCAAGATCCTTAATTAGTAAAGCCATGAAAAAATCACTGAGTTCATTATTGACATAGTGGCTCCGTTTTTGCCCTCTTTCATAGACTGCGTTTATTTCAGCTGTCTTACGTATTAACGAAGTGGCCGCTGAGGTATTTCCCCTTGCAAATGGGTACAGTACGGCATTTACATTAGCGCCTTTTCCAATTAGAGCTAAAGCGATATTCGTAGCATTAATAAAGCAAGCTTGCATTAAAGGCGTTTTTTCATACGCGCCGCCAAATTTGTCTTCTAAATTCACTCCTTCGTTGAGCAACTTTAAAACTTCATCCAAGCATTTATTACAAACGGCGTCGTACAGTCTTCTATCTTTCGCTTGAGCCATCTTTAAAGGAATAGCGACCCTTCTATCTTTCGCTTGAGCCATCTTTAAAGGAATAGCGACCCGATTTAAAAATTATCTCAAATCTAAAGAAAACCTTACTTTTTTGAGAGTTTAAACTCTTCCGATTCCAAAAATATGCTTGATAAATATTTAAATATGAGGGAAAACACAGAAAAAACACTTCGAAAACTTGAAATTTGGGGCAAAAGCAAATTTGCGGAGAAGATATTTGGCGGGTTTTTCTCCTTGCTTACGTCACTCGCGGAAAAGCCAAGCGCGAGTCTACTAATGCCGCGCGAATCTGAATAAAATCATAGAGACTATAAACCCCAAGGAGTGGAAGGAATGCCTCAACTTGTTGCCCCTTTTTCCTGGTACAGGGAGACTTCCGCTAAGCAAAATTAAACGGGCCGGAAGCTCTCATGTACCAATTTAGGAGCAACATCATTATTTGCGCTTGTAGAGCGGGGGACCTGCCACTCCTTGGGGTTTATAGTCTCTATGATAAAATAGGCTTAACGGGGCGCTGAGACACTAACAGGCGTCACGTGAGCGACATCTAGAGTAAAAATTTCTCCTTACTACGTCATCAAACGAAACAAAATTTTAACTAGGCTAGGCCTTTTCCAAACACAATACTTCGATTGCAATTTTATAAATTGCTACGAAACCAAATAAAAAAGTAAATCATAATAATAAACTAGATTTTTCAAGGATTTTTTTCGCATTTTAAGTTTGTGGATGACGAAAATTATGGCACTAACACTTTAAGGCTCATTTGCACGCGTGATTGTAGCTCATAACAACAGGATTTCGCTTTTTCCAGAATATTATTATAGGGAGCTAACAACTGGCTAGGGGGAAGAGATAGTCTGACGTCACGCAGCCCCCCTCTGGTTGGTATTTTTGCTCGTAGAATACTGTTGCCAACCGTTAGGGGGGATGAAACTCCAGTAAGGGATTTGTTATTGTTGAAGGGGGTGGCGCGTCGCCGCACCGAGCACCGATACCAAGGGTATATTGTGCGCCAGTAAGGGATAGAAGGGTGTGACCAATGAGATAGAATATATATATAAACCTAGAGTCACAACGTGGGATCTCGAGATCGACGATTCGCGATACACTTTTTGTCGAGCATGAATCTTTATCAAATACGGGTGGCGCCACCTATTAATCACTTTAAGAACTTTTTTATTACCGTCTGCTGTCAAAATAGTTTTTTAAACGTGTTAAATAAAATAAGCAAGTTAAATAATAAAAACTCTAGTCCTTTTTAATCTAATAAATAGATGAAATAAAAATCATAACGATGTTTCTGATTGAAAATAAGCGAGTAAAAGTTGTAATTAGTTCCGCTAGAGGCTCACAGGTGGCGCTGTCATGTTTTGATAAACTTGCTTGATAAAAACAATGTGTATCGCGGTAAGCCGATTTGAATTGGAACTCTATCTCATTGGGTGTGACGTTTCAGGGTCAGAACTGTTAGCTCCCTATTTTACTTCATTTCTACCCTAAAAAGAGGCGCACTTTTAGCCACTCGTGTTAGGCCAAACACATATTTATAAAATTAGTCTTAGCAAAAGTTTGGAACATTAGGCTTAACGAAAAGTTTGGAACATTAGGCTTAACGAAAATCTGAACAATTTCAACGCGAGTACCAACATGTACTGATTAAAATTAGTCTTCTATTAAAACTAAAAAGAGACACTGAGATGTATATTTTTACATACCTCAATTATTAGCTGTGGTAATTTAAATGGTAACCGAGGCAAAGAAGCTTTTGTTTTTTTCAAACTAAAAATGTAGACCGAACTAAATACGCAAATAGAAATGCTTAAAGCGTTTTTCAATGACTGGAAAGTACGCCGATCAACTTATCTTACCAAAAACCAGACACGTTATGTTGTACCGTTTCCACCAGAAAGTAGTACATGCGCTCGAAAGATTTTTTAGTTTCTTATCTGAACGTCAAACAAAACGAAATGAAGGGCACCATGCATACACGCTCAATAATTTGCCCAAAAAACATGGGGCCCGTTATAAAACGTTATCCAGACTAACATTTGTGCAAAGTTCAAATATAATGCTACAATATTTTTTAGGAAATAGAGCATCATTCGCGGTAAATTTTTTTACAATATTCGCGTAAAAACTCAACATTTATATAGAGTGAGTTTTTATCGCTCAAAATGTTATTCAAACAATCAAAAATATTTCGTATTCGAATAAAACTATTTTTATAGTGTATTTAACGCTTTATACGTTATGTTTGATCAAAAAAATTGTACACGGTCCAAGTGGACTCAACATCAACTTTTTTATCGTGGCAAAATAATATTCAATATTATCAGAAGGGGATAATTGAAGAAGGATGACACTCTGTATCCTCTTAATGCTTTAGTTATGTAACGTCATTCTTCCCAGGCTTCCCCTTTTAGTTTGCTTTCCCGCTCATCAAACTACAAATGGGCATCGCACCGTGCTAGGGTGAATTCAATAGTTGTTTGGCACTAAATCCCCAGCAATCATCCCACAAACCTCGTCTTGACGTGGGACAAAATGCACAAGCGCGCCTTGCCAAATATTTAAACGCTAATAGAGTAATGATGAGGGAACTATTTATCGTGTATGTGATTCGGTTTAGTAACCTTGCTCTAAGTGTTCCGATGTTGGGAAGAGTGACGTTACACTTACCCCGCTTTGTGCAGTACACTTCTCTCGAAGAGAAGTATTATATACTTCTGATATAATTGAATAAATCGTGTGGAATATGATCAATATATTTCTCCAATAAAGTTTTAAATTTTTTTCCAACATATTGAGCCTTCAACATCATGATAGATTTTAGGGAGCTAACATATTATTAACTCATAATAAAACGTACACTTTATACGTTAAAATCAGTATGAAGTTATAATAATGATTTTATTGAAGGGAGGGTGAAGAGGAAAATTAAGTGATTTTTTTATCGATTCTTCTTCTAATTATAAGACCAATCTGCGTAGTGAAACATTCAGGAAATACAGACTCCGAATGATATTAAAATTCAAATTAGTGCTGTTTAGAAGCCAGTAAGTACAGACTAGTGTCCATATAGGATGGACGAAAGACCGGAAGATGGTGGTGTTTAGAAGCCAGTAAGTACAGACTGGTGTCCATGTGGAATGCGCGAAAGACTAGATGATGGCGGTGTTTAGGAGCCAGTATGTACAGACTGGTGTCCATGTGGGATGGACAAATGAACGGAGGATAATGGTGTTAGACATTCAATGGAGTAATAGCCATTGTAAGTGGAATACTATTTTCCAAATTTCCGGGAACTGTAAATGAGGGCCAGAAATTGAGAACACATTTGCTCCGATTTGCCAACTGCGAACGCGGTCCCCTGGGGTGTGTAACAACAGACAGACAGACACACACACGTCGAAATTAGAACCTCTCCGTGACATACGTCACTCGGAGATTAAAGGGGCTGTCTGGACCGTGGGACGATCTTCCTCATAGAGCTTAGCATAGGGGGTGGGTAAAAAAGGAGAGGGGGTCGGACTGAGCCCATGACGTTTTACGTAGGCACTTACGTCACAACTGAGATAGCTCTATTGATAAACCTCACTTTTATCGTTCCGATATTGCAATTTTTCAAGACTTGTTAAATAATTTATCTAGTGACTTTACTGAAGAAATAAATAAATAAATAAATAAATAAAGACATTTTTTTATTTGCTACAATAAATAGTTTATTTAATTTTTAAATACTTAACAATATAATTAACTTGACCATATTAACAATCGGTAATTATTTTTAATTACAATCTTACTTTTTTTAGGTTCTCTATTATTATTATTATTATTATTATTACTTTTAATTTTACTATAATTTTTAATTTCATACCGATTATAACAGTTAATTAGGTTATTAATCTAAATATTTAAGATTCAATTATTTTTAGGATCATATTATAGTTAGTTGATTTACTGTTCTCTTTTATATTTTATTATTTGTTATTAATTTAAGTCAGATTTTTTTTTCTTTTAGTATATTTCTTTTATAGTCATATATTAAAATAAAGATTTTTGAAGCTGCTAATTAACATACTAATGGCAATTATTAATCTTAATTATTGGCACTATTTTTCTTCATCAACCTGTTTTCTTTAAGTTTTTAGGCATCCCCAAATATTTTTATATTATATTATTTTCCTTATTTACGACACTTAATTATCATTAATTAATTAGGTATTATTTAATTTTTTTTAATTAAAATTATAATTAAATTAATTTAAAATACATTACCCTGATTTATTTACACTTAATTTAAATGCAAATTAATTACCTGGCTCGCTTTAGTTGAACTTCTTTTAATTGAAAGACAGTTGTTGTTTTTGGCTCAATTAATAAATTTTTTTAATCAGGCCTGATTAAAATTAATTAGAAATAAATGAAATAATAAATAAATAAATAAATGCAAAAATAAATATTTATTTTAATAACCAAAAATGAATGAATCAAATGATAATTTACAAGAAATAATATGATATTTTTATTATAATAAATAATTTAAAATGACATTTCAGGTTTGGCCCCTCCTTCTTGCTCCTGATTGGGTAAACCATCAGTTCCAACATTAAGCAATGAAAGAACTTGCTTGAATTTTGCGCGTATTTTTTGTAATTTCTCAATCATATCTTGATCATGAACATTTGTAGCTGGAAATTCTTTAGTCATCTCAAGGAGGCTTTTTAATGCGACTAATTTTCTGATAAAACCCCAAATTAATTAAATTGAATTAAATTAATCCAATTTAAATTAATTATATTTAATTTCCCAACCTTTGTTTAGCCGTTTCCTCTCTTTCTAGAACACAAATCCACGCATGCACAAACCCTTGATAGAATCCCAGCTATTTAATTACGTAATTTAACATTTTTTAAATCATCTTAGTCTATTTAATTAGAATTATTTATTTTTTTAAATTTTACTAACTTCGGAGGCAATTTGGGCTCCCCGCTGAAGTCCCAGACCATAACCATCTTTCCAACCTGCTTCTTCACCTAAACTAAAACCTCTCGTAAAGCCAACATGCCGAAACCTGCAAATTTCATTAAATAGCATGCATTTTTTTTCACATGCTATCTACAAAAATGGTGAAAATCATAAATTATAAACTAAAACTGGGTCACAAACTTAAGCCTAATTGACCTAATTACGATGCTTCCCTAATTATCGCGTCTGGCAGGCCAAATAATAACCCTATATTAATATATTACCATATAAACCGCCATTTAATATGCAAATTACCCTTTAAATTACTTTTAAAACCTTTTAATCACTTTTTGACATAGTGCGGGTATCGCTAAGCCTTGGTCAAAATAATACAAATATCCAAGCTAGGCATAATTTAGAGTTATTTCGCGAGGTTTATTATAACGGAAATTAACAAAAGGGTCAATTATAATTAAAAATAACTACATTTAAACAAATTATTCAAATATTCTTACTTATTTTCCGCTAAAAGTATATCGTCGATAATTTCGTTGAAGTCTCTCGCCATTTTGACAATGATTTTGACAATTATCTGGCATAGAGATAGGAACATATATACCTCTAGAGTCACAACGTATATCCCGAGACAGGCCGCACTTTTTAAAACCATGTAAACTTTATCATTCGACACCAGCGCCACTATCGGCGATATTCTTAACTAAAATATTATTCGAGCTACAAATAGATGGCGTTGCTAAAAAAGGTTTTCGCGCTAAAAATGACTTTTTGGCGGGAAAAATGAACTTTTCGCGGTAAATCTGTAACTTTTTCAAACTTTTTTCAGTTGACGGACCTTATATTATTTTATTTGTTCTTAACTATCTAAATAAATGTTTCCAAAGTATATTTAAGTGTTTTATTTTATTTCTGTTCAAAATTTAACAAAATGGGTAGAAAATGCGCTGTTTCCTCTTGTAAAAATACTGGAAGAAACAAAAAGGTTTAATGGCATAGGTGAAAACCCAATAAATTAAACGTTGACATTATTAATTTATTAAACTAAGTTGTTATCACAATAAGCCATAGGAAAAACGGACTGGGTTCCAACTGCAAATGACGCGATTTGCGGAGATAATTTTGAGGCAAATGCCTTTCGGGAAAATGCTTCCATTATTAAAGTACTGACAACTTGGACTAATAATAGAAACTTAGCTTTACTTAGTCCAGGCTGACAAGAACTGAGATTCCTTCTTTATTTTTACCGGAATCAAATGAGGATCTCCTAAATTCTAATTTACTGTTTTGCAAAATAACTTTTGGTGCTTATTTAACTTGTTAATACAATTTACAGAAAACATACGCTAGAACAATCCCAAATGAAACCTTTCCCCAAACCACTCACGCGTCGGTAAATGAAACGGTTGAAAATAGGCCTACCTTATTGCCAACTATTCAAGCGGCGGTCAATATCACACTCCAAACTAGCCTATACCTTTGGCAAGTTACATTGAGGTCAATGAACCCGCGGAGCATAATCTAGACGAAAATGCAATAGAGGATATCGCGCATTAACTGTAGAAGTTGGAACATTTTCCCAACGCACAGAAATGTATGACATCCCAATGGACATTGAAGAACACGATAGCCCTCTGTTTGTTGTATGTACAGAGCTACAGGCTATATCATTGTAATTTTAGGGGCTTTGTCAAACATTAACGTATTTCCACAGACAATATCCATCTAAGGATATTGTCAAAATCATTGATCTTACTGAAAAATGCCTTAGAAGTCTTAAATCTTGAAAAATGTCGTGGTTGCATTAAAAACATTCCACTCAAAATAGAAACTCTTGTTGACGATGCTTAATTCATGAAAACATATTTCCCACTCTAACGGAGCACATATATGACCAAGAGTTCGGATGGAACCACGATTTAAATCACATTGTTAAAAAGGCAATAAACATCTACACAGATATCAGGCTGAGGAAAATAGCAAAGAATATGAACGAGAAAATGAAAAGAGAATATTAGAAAACGACTGACCAAACTGATTTTATTCCAAGGACAATAGTAGTCTATTTATAATTTGAATTTATTTATTAGTTGATACGTACATTTTACATTCAGCATTCATGATTCGTTCATTCACTCCAAAAAAATAATGTTTGTTTAATTAACTTGTCAAATCATCATCAATTTGTTTAATTAATTCATTATCACTTCCCTCGAATTTGCTAGAATACAATACACGCATAGACACAGTAGCAGACTACGCCGTTGAAAATATATCAAAATAGTTCTTCCGTTTTGGCACAGATGGCGCTGGGTGTATTTGATAAAGTATACTGTTTTTAACGTTGTATATTCACTAATGATAAGGTTAAAGTCTATGGGGACGCTTCCATGTTGTGACTCTAGAGGTATATATGTTCCTATCTCTATGTTATCTGGTTGACGTAATGCGCGCGCAGCCTTGATTCCCCCACCCTCTCCTTAGTTTGAAAAGGCGCGCGAAAAGACACGTGCGTTTCTGAAACACGTGGCTTTTTTTCTTTAAGGAAAATTAATAAATTTTAAAAATTGGTTCGGAAATATTTCTTTATTTTTATTTTACAAAAATAATGAAATCGCACTAATTATAATTTATAATTAAAAAAAAGTACATAATTTTGTGGAAATTACTGGTGTGAGTGTGAATGGCTGTTAAAATGAAGGCCATTAATATTACAAAAAAAAATCAATAAATACACAAAAATGGAATGCTTCAATCATTTGCAATCAAATTATTAATTAGGTGGTGTTATTGACAACTAGAGTTTTTAAAAAAAAATTAAAAAAACTTCGGTAGTTTCAAAAACAAACCACTCACCGGGGTCTATCGATCCATATTAGCGTTTCCTTTTCAAACGACTAAATAATTTAAATATAATAACTCAAAAATATTAAATAATTAGTTTAATTAGTATAAAAATTAACGCGCGTTTCTTTGAGGGGGGGGGGGTCAATAAATTAATTCTTTTTCGGGGCTAAAGTTGTTGGAGGCGTTGAAATTTTCTCTGTAGTTGTAGATAGGATGGTTGTGGTGTTGTTGGGAAGTAGAGGCTCTTCTCTAGATGGTTCAGTCTCGCGGTCTTTATTATTATTATTGGTAAGGTCAACTTCCGGGGCCGAGATTATCGTGTCTTCATCCTCGCTGGTCCGAAGGTTAGGTTGTGTAAAGTGCAATATATTGCCTGGAAAGTGTTTTTTGGACGGTTGACCAAATTTATATTTGTTTGTTTGTTTTGTACCACCCCTGTTTGTTTGTTTGCATGCCGCTAGACTTATAGAAGAAGGCTGTTCACCGATTCCCGCCTCAACTGCTACCTATTAGATACCAAAAAGAAATAGAAAACAGTCATCTACCAAATTTCTTAAGACCTTTCAACTTTGAATTAAAATTTTTGTCATAAAAATTACGTGACAAAAATTTCCAATTTTTTTCTTCAATATTTCTTTACTTTAAATTTAAATTCTACTAATTTATTTAAAACAAGAATTAGCTAATTTTTTTTGTTAGGGTTTAAGTTAAGTACCTTTTAATTAAGTTTAGTAATTAGATTAGCTTTTTTCTTCTTGGTTTAAATTAATTAAAGAAGTTGTTAAGTTTAGTTTAGTTACAGCGTTACCAGATACCGTGGTTTTTATTCTAATTTTAATTAAATTAATTTTTTAGTATATTTAATGGTTTTTATTCTTAAACTTTAAACCACAGTATCTTTATTAAATTGGGATTAGTGGATTTTCGGCAAAATTAAATTATTCATGCAGTTTAGTAATAAATTAATTAACTACCGTGCGATATTTAGTTAAAAGTAATTAAATTTTATCATGCAGTGGTTGGTTTTTAGTTGCCATTGAAGTTAATTTAGTTTAAATTTTAAATAGTTAATAAAAATATATAAAAATAAAACAAATTTAAGTTGGAATTTAGTATAAATTATACTAAATTCCTACTTAAATACTGACTAGATATTTGATCAATTTGGCATTAATTAAATTAATTAAAATTAATAATGCCAGATTGTTCATTGGATCAATCCATATCATTCTACTTCCGGGAAGTTTTAATTAAAAAACGGAAGTAGAACAATTACGACCAGTTCCTTGACTAGATTTTATAATGTAGTGCGATGTTAGTATACATTTCTCAAATCTCAAAAAGTTTTGAGAACATCAAAGTGCAAAAAAAGTGCAATTACATGGTTTTTGCATAAATTGAGAAAATCTCACTTAAGTTTTCTCGTGCATTTTTTGTATCATGCTCGTGCTATTAGGTTGTAACTGTGATATAATTTGTTTGTTTTTTGCAAGGAGCTAATCGAATCCGTAACAAATACCTGAGTCAATAATTTATAATATTGTTAATGGGTCTCATAGCATACAAGGCAGTTGTGTGTATCTCAGAGAGAATCCAATCTGCGAAGAGTTGGCGTTCAAAAAGGCGTCGTTGTTAGAACGGACTTTCAAATAGAATGGCTTGCTTCGAGCTGCAATTAGACAAAATAGGCTTAGTCCAAGAAATTTCCACTTGTATTTGGACCATTTCGACGTAATTAAGAGGGAGAGACACCATGGTCTCGCTTTTTGGCGCCTGCGCAGTAGTCTTTTTGTATCATGACATGTGCGATGTCCTGAGGGTTGTCTTACCCCTTTTTTTTACGTCGCAAAGGACTATTGTTGCAGTATGTATTGGGATTCAGGCTCAGTAAACTTACAAATGATGACGTTCTTGTCCAAGATCTTAATACCGCAGAATCTGTCTTCACCGGGTCCGACTCCATCCAATGACCCTTGGTCAATTCCGATGTAATCGTCGTCATTGCAGGCGAATCCGTCAGAACCGGCATCGAAAGGTGCTCCGAATGAGAACGAGTTTTCACGTTCGGTTTCCCATTTAATGGAGCAGAAATTCTCCTCGACTCTCATGCAGACTGAGTACCTCAAGTTGCTCAAGTAACGGACTTTGCCTTCGATTCTGGCACCGTAATTGAAACTTCGGACCAAAGCGCTGGGGAGACGGTAGTACTGCAGACATCCGGGTGGCGCTAATGATGGTGGTGTTTAACGAAAACTATGGTTATAAACCGAACTGAATTACATTGATTCGTTTTCATTGCTTACCCATATCGAGACTGTTGCATTCGATCATGCTGATCTTAATCTTCCATTTACGGGTCATTCTGTCGCCATTACTGACGACGCTGAGGACAACCGGGTTGCCGGAACCTCGTCCCATATCAACGTATACTGTTATAAAACGTATTATTACTGTTTATAGAAACCATAATCGTATTTCGCTTGAGAAATAGAGGGATTCGAGTTCTAGGCAATCTAAGCTTTGGTTTGAGTACCCACACGGTATATTTTTAAGAACAGATACTATACGCATGCGCAGAAACAACTTCTTTCCTATTGTACCAAATATGCCATTGCGACAACTTAAACGAATCCCCGCGACTCCCCGATTCCGAATCTACCCTCAGTTTTAATCTTCGACGACTATGATAATTTTGATAGTGTTACAAGTACTTTGAAGTACTTACAATGTTGTTGCTGATTCTCTCCGCACAAAATGGGCAATCGTTCACCCACAGTTGTCCTAATCATGAAAGAATCGGTGCTACAAAGACCACCGTCATCGGGTTGGGCCAATGTAAACTCGTCAAAATCAAGTCGCAACTGGCAGACATTGTCCTGTTTCTCGACGGTCACTTGACAAGTGTCTGTTCCGTTCTCGCCCTTCGGATAGTTCGGGTTCACGAAGACAGTCTCGTTCTGACTCGTCACGGCGCCGCACGTGAAACGGGCTAATTAATTAATAATTAAACACCAAACCATTAATTAGTTGAAACTGGTGACAATAAACGGGTTAAGGGGGACATTTTTTTTAAGTTATTACCGAAGCAACAGACACCGTATCCGTTGGCACAACTGCCGATGCTGGAACCGTCTCTTCTGTTGCATTCCGCTTCCGTGAAACAAGTACCCTCTAATCCGTTGTCACCAGTACAAGGAGTGTTTTGGTATCGAACTATGCTGAAAATACCTGAAGTAAAAATACCCAAAAACGTTTAAAATACCGATTTGCAAATAATAATTTCAAATAAATAACCAAGTTGAACAAAGTAGTAGCAGAAGTATATAATACTTCTCTTTGGGAGAAGTGTACCTATCACAAAGCCGCGTGGGTAATTGCAACATAATTTTACATTTAGAGTAAATTTCCATGATATTCCATAAATTATGATGCCCCCTTTGTAAATCTCTTGAACTTGAGCTCAAATAATTTATTTTACGCTAATTAACCATCCTAGGATTGGAAGTGTGAGTTCGGGTTGGTTCAAAGTAATTTCCATGAAATTCCTGGAATAATATTCTAAAGTAAAGCCCTGGAATTTGAGCTCAATTTATTTTAATTTTATGCTAATTAACCTTTCCCGGGAAGCGAGTTCCGGATTGAAAAGAATTAATAATTTTTCTTTTAAATATAAATTAAGTAGCAAAAAAAGGAATTTCTTTGAAATAATTTCTTTTAAATTAAACAGGTTTTTTTCTTTAAATATAAAAATATTTAAGTTTTTAAATAATATTTATGCCCAATGGCAAATATACATTGAATTTATAAGTTCGGTATATTTTCTTTTATGATTTATTTAATAGTTTATCTTTGCGATATTTGAGGTGAAGAATTCAAAATCATTTTCTTGGTTCTCATCTTATTTCAAGGTAATCTAGAGCCGTTGCTTCCGTGTTATTAAAAGTTTATGAGTTCGCGAATTTTTGCCAATCCGGTTTTCAAATCAAGTTCAATGATCATATAAAAAATATATTACGTTTTTCTTTTCCTATTCGTTAGTCGGAAGGTTTCAAAGGAAAACTAGTTTCCTTTGAATATCTTTTCCTGAGAAAAAAACTTTTCGTGCAATGGCTTTGACCGAACCGAAATAATATATGAACCCTTTCAGCCCAAAGCGTCGTATTGAATGAATTTTTTTAAATGCTTTTTTTACCGCCTTTAAGGGGTTTTACTAGTTTATCTAGTTAGGTAGGCAGTTAGAGGTCAATCTGGGCTACGTTTTGAAAAAGAAACGGTCAAAATCGGTTAATTACTAAGGTAGTTATGACTGATTGAATGAAGATTTATTTTTATGTAATTTCAATGTTTGTGGTTATTTTTGAAACATGGTTTTTGTTTTTTGGACCGGCTTCAAGGGTTTATTTGGGTACGGGTTGGGTTAGGGGTCATTCTGGGCTACGATTTGAAAAAGAAACGGTCAAAATCTGACAATTATTGAATTAGTTATGTAATTTAAATGTTTGGAATTATTTTTAAAACATGATAATTAATTTTTGGTCCGACTTTAGAGGTTTATTTTGGGTACGGGTTGGGTTAGAGGTCAATCTTGGCTACGTTTTAAAAAAGTAACGGTCAAAATCGGACCATAGATAAGAAAGTTATAGATGATTGTATTTGTCTCATCTGAGATTTGTTAATAATGTTTACTATAGATCCATATTTTCTAAATTTTAATTTTATATTTCAGATATATTTTTGGCTAATATATGATTAGGTATTTAGTTAGAGGTCAATCTGGGCAAGGTTTAGAAAAATAAATGGTCAAATTCGCGCAATAATTGATTGAGTTACGTAACATTTTAACAATTTGCGAGAAATAGTTTAAAAATTACGACTTTTTATTGTTAAGGAGTACGTGGCATAAGTTACCACGCATCCTTACAAATTACTTTCCTATGCAAGGGCGAGCCCTATAACCCGTAACAAAGGTTACCTGACCCTAAACACGAGTATTGAAATTATTCCCCCGGTGTATTTTTATAGAAATGACAGGTTATGATCGATGGATTGGTGTATTTTAAGAAGTTGATTGACCTATGGATGGGTAGGGTGGGGTATATCAGGAAGTGTTTGAACTTACCTAGGGCGGGTGGTCGAAACTGGGACCGGGCAAGAGGTACTAGAACTAGAATCAACGCCGACAGCAGTGAGCTACGCATGGCCTTCACCTTTATTAAAAACAAAAAATGATTTTTAATTATATTATATTGATATTTAATATGCCTTAATTTTAATTATAATTTTAATTAAGGTTTTTCCTATATTTCCTATTCTTTCTTTTTTCCTATATTTTTAAGCCCATCCTATTTTCTCCTATAATTTCATGATAATTCCTAAATTATCCTATATGTTTTCAACTCGATATGGTTTTCATAGGCACCAACACATAAATGAAAACTAAAAATATGATATGCTCGTAAATTTAACCATTTTAATGAAGTTGATGAACCCGATTATCTTCCTATTTTATCCTATATTTTACACCAATTTCTCCCTATACTTTACACCAATTTCTTCCCATATTTTATACCAATTCCTTCCTAAATTTCACACGAATTCCTTCCTAAATTTCACACGAATTCCTTCCTAAATTTCACACGAATTCCTTCCTAAATTTCACACCAATTTCTCCCCATACTTTACACCAATTCCTTCCTATATTTTACACCAATTTCTCCCTATACTTTACACCAATTTCTCCCTATACTTTACACCAATTTCTCCCTATACTTTACACCAATTCCCTCCTTTATTTCACACCAATTCCCTTTATTTCACACCAATTCCCTATATTTCACACCAATTCCTATATTTCACACCAATTTCTTCCTATATTATAAATTTCCTATAAAAAACAATTTAAATGGCTTTTCTGGTACTCATAACCTAACCCAACTACCCAGGCAATCACTCAAAACCCTTCAAACTCAATTAAATCTAACCACAATTTAACGAATTTAATTCCATACCGCGACTTAATTTCACTAATTAAATCAACGCGATTAAAATAAAACTTAAACTTACGTTTTATAGAGGAACTTGAACACTTAATCAATACAAATCCCAGAAAATTCCGTTATATTAGCAATTAAAATAAATCCGAAGTGAAGTGTAAAACGAAAATTCACACGACTTGGTGAGGTCTTTTTAATTTAAAATCTTTTAATGATGTCGGGGTCCCGAAGTGGAGCCGAACCGACTTAGTGGAGATATGACAACGGAATGAAACATGCAGGGACGTTATACCCCTCTTTTAAAATTGCCCGAAGCGCCACACTGCATTCATCATCTCTATGGCTCTTACGCAATACATGGGAAGCTCTAGATTCTAGAGAACCAGGATAAGCCAGGATGATGCGCCCACCTTTCGTTCCCCATGTAACACCATCCCAGCCAATAAGGGACTCGCAAGGAAACCTTCCCGGAAGTAACCTAATATTTTTGATGGAATGGATTGTATATATATAAATGTATATATATGTATATATAACCTTCAAATATATATTTTTTTAATAGCTATGGCCCGGTCCGGTCAGTTTTCATTGATTTGTGTTTAAGATTAGTAGGTGTACAGGGTGTTTTATATATATATGTGTATAAATTAGGGTACAGGGTTGATACAGCTTGCCTACAGGTCAGGGAAAACCTGGGATATATATAAGTCAGGGAATTTATTTCAAAATGGGCCAAAAATGTCAGGGAAAAGTTAGGGAGTTTTTTGGAATTTCGATAAGTTATGGAAATATTAGGGAATTTTAAAAATTATCAACATAGTCATGGAAAAGTCAGGGAGTTTGAAGAGTTTCAATAAAGTCGTGGAAAAATCGGGGAATTTTAAGAATTTCAATAAAGTCATTGAAAAATCAGGGAATTTTAATTAAGAATATCAACATAGTCATGGAAAAATGAGGGAACATCATGGGAAAAGTCAGTGAATTTCAATCTATAAATTTAGTGACAATCCTAAGGTAATCATAGTTCGCCGAAGTACATGATTGCTGTTGGACATGGATACATGGTAAATCAATTTTGGAGTCGAAAATGTAACATCTACAGTATACTTCTATATAACTTTAATTAATAGATTACTAAATTTACTAGAAACTTTAAAAAATATTTCTTTAGAATTTTAAAATATACGTGGTAGGAATTAAGTAAAAAAATAAAATATAAAAACCACAGATGAAAAATTTGTAGTTTTTGGCGAATTCGAGCTCCTCGAATTTCTTAGAAAAATTTAATACCTGGATGTACGGATTTACCTGCCTGGCTTCTTTTTTACTTACCTTCCTACTTCGTCCCCCAAAGCGAGGGTGCATTGACCTGGTGGTCTATAGCTATGGTGCTGGTGCTGGTCTTGGTACTTACCCGACTACCGCGTTACCATATTGCGCAACTCGATTACCATTCCTCACCTTATGCTTTTTAAAAGATAATCTCAAACCCCCCCCCCCCCTTGGTGTAAGATTTTCTTAACGGTAACGCTTCGATAGCTACGCAAACTGCCTGGCTATGTATGTATGTGTGGTACCACCAAGCAATACCAAAACGTGAGACGGACACGAGACCCATGGTTTTGAATTTTAATCATCAACAAGTTAGTTAGTTGTATGCCCAAGTTTTAGAACTTAGACTTAGCATCGTCCGGTTTATAATATATTGTTTCAGGGATAGATTTAATTTTAGAAGTAGGAATGGAGAACAGAGTAATCTGGGCACGCGTCAAATTTTGGGAAGGTCAAAGGTGACTCATTACTCTCTCGTTAATTTGTACTGTATGTTATCAGAGAATCGTCCCTGTAGTTGAAACAAATTTCTCTAGCCCCTGGAAAATCAGGTCGTTTTAAACTGGCTCTCAGGGAATTTTAAAATTGTCTGGGATTTTTGTATTTGTTAGGTAATGAATTAATATATTTATAAGTTAATTTGGTTAAGCACTAGTATATCATTTTTGAACCCCACAACATTATTTTTAATTTTTTTGCAAGTAATTTAATTGATTAGGGAAAACCTTAATGAGTCAGGGAAATTTGAATTTAGGGAAAGCCTTAATGAGTCAAGGAAATTTGAATTAAGGGGAAAACCTTAATTAGTCAGGGAAATTTGAATTTAGGAAAAACCTTAATGAGTCAGGGAATTTGAATTTTAATTAATTTTTTTTGTGCCAAATACTGCTCTAGTATATTTCATACCTCAAAATTTGATGGTATGCAATGCATTGTGGGTATATTTATACCCCTACCCACCCTCGGCCCCAAAAAAATCCAAACTTTAATGGTGCCCATGGGGAGAGATAAATGACCGGCGGGTCGTGTCCCCTAACGTACTCTGGAACCCATTAAATCTGACCCTGTGCCCACTCACTCCCGTCCTCAATGGTTGCTAGGTTAATGGCTACCTCATTAATTTCAATTCGCCCCTCGACCGGGTTGGTAGGGCCTACCCCTAAAACCTAAATTCAAAAATATAGAAGATAAACCCTAGATAGATATTATCTAGATATATCACGAGTCAGACTGGAGCGGGGTCGAATTTAAAGTTTGACCCCATTTCGATGACAACTCGACGTACGGGATCAAGGTAGTTTCCGATGTTTGCACTTGGGATTTAAGACTTGAAAAATTGTTTAATATTTGATTTTGATCTCCTCGATGATGAGGGCTGCAGGAACTTTTTATATTATATTAAAATCAATATGATTTAGATATTTGATTTTATGATTTTAATGCCAGTCATTTATTATTTTGATATCTTGATTATATTTAATTTGATTTGAATTAAACTTGATATTAATGGTTGGAGGGGGAATTCCGATTTAAGGGGTCCTTATAAATTGTATTTAATAATTATCAGCCGTCGAAACATCTGCAAGTTATAATATAAATATAACATGAACAGATATTTCCATTTCATTATTTTTATTCATTTATTTATTTATTTTTTATTGTGGAGTTGGATAAACCGGATGTTGGTGATTTAAAAAGAAATGAAACGTAATTAACATTTTGTTTCTACCTTAAATGATGGGAGACACGTTTAAAAGTTTATCTTAATTATATGTACAATCAGAGCTTAATTCAAAAATTTAAACACAATTTAAAACGATATGAAATAAACTATATCAATATGTGTTTTTAAAAAGAAAATTTTGGAAAATTTTAAAGAGAATTTAACTCTTAACTCTAATAGTTTAACTTATTATTATAATTAATATTGAACACTTTAAGTGTAATTAATATTAAACACTATAAGTATTATTTAATTAGTATTAAACACTATAAGCTTTATTTAATTAGTATTAAACACTATAAGCATTATTTAATTAATATCAAACACAAGTATGATTTAATTAGATTAAACCCCATACCTACAACTTAAACTAAAATTTAACTTAATTAAATTAAACTTAACGACAAAATTAAAGCGCGGGAAACGTTTTAGAACCAACCATTCAACCAATCAGATCAGACCAGGCGTATGTCTGTACCTTTTTTTAGCACATCCAGGTAGGTAACTATAGAATCCGAATCTTACGCAATTTTCAAATCTGGCTGGTCTCTAGTCCTAAACCGGGTTGTTCCATTGTAATGGCGACAATAGGTAACGGTCATTTTTTTATACCTTCCTCCCCGTGGTTCCGTTCAATCAAAGAAATTTCTGTACCCGGAAGAGAATTTTTAGGATATAAAATTTTTTTATATCATCAAGGTAGGGTCTCTCTCCGTCTAAAGGCAACCTGGCCAGGGCGTCCCATCACCGCTATGGCCTTTTTTAAAAGCTGCTAGCAGACTCCCAAATTTTTTAAGTGCTTTTTTTTTACTAGGTCTACTTGCTTATTCAATTGAAGTTTTTTTATAGGTTTTTTTTAATTCAAATTTTTATATTTATTTTTTATTACCTACCTTACGGTTCAAAGTAAACCCCAGATTTATATATTTAAAAAAATTCCCATGAAAATATTTCTTATTCTTAGACTTGGGACTAAATTTGTTTAGCAAAATCAGGGATAGATTTAATTTTCGAAGTAGGAATGGAGAATGGAACGGTTAGTATTTACTTCAGTAGTCCGACCCAGTATAAGTATGCCCCTCCCTCCAACAAACACGTAACGAAAAGTTTAAATTATCTTATTGGCTGCTCACTTAAACCCTACTATACGTTTTGATGACGTTGCTGACGGGGACGGCGAAAAATTAAATACGTAATTCCTTTTTACCTCTGTCGCTATGACCTCCCCGCCTCTTCTTTCATACCCCCCCCCCCGTCCCGTTAAAAGGGGGTCCGGGACTTTGACGCGCGCGCAGATATTACTCTGTTCTCCATTCCTACTTCTAAAATTAAATCTCTCCCTGGCTAAGCAAAATATACGATAAATTTTAAAACATCGGTGGTCATAAAAGTATAGACCTATTGAACATTATCTGACTCGATATGGATTGATTGACTTCGGTAGTTTAATTACTTTTTAATGGAATGTTCTCTTTGTAAAAGCCCTTTTTTCAATAGATGGTTTACAAAAACATGGAGGGCTCATACCAATTACACCAGGAGAACAGGCTATACCTGAAGGTCAAAAAATAGACTAGTAGTATCTGTCTCCTGATGTAAATAGTATGAATCCTCCATGTATGTAAACCATCTACAGGGCTATACTATATATTTGCTCGGTATTTGGCGAATACCAGAGCGAAAATTCGTTGGGAACTCGGGAAATAACGAATACGATGTCCTTGACGCCGATATGAATAATTTATGAGTAAAATAGGTCATAGTTTCACGTCGCCTCTTGAAGACAGAAACAAGAAGAGACCTTAAATTCTTCCGTGGGAATTTTAGTTTTAGTTGAGATAGTCTGCTGCTCTGGTGAACTTTGTGGTGATGAGGCGAGTTTTTACGATCCCCGTCTGTTTGTATCTAGATCAATCTCTGGAAGCCAGCGAGAGAGAGCCAAGTAAGCTCTTGAGAAGAGTGGTTGGGTGGGTGGTAGTTCAACTGTACTTACTACCATAGGGGCCTTCTCAAAAATTCAAGATTATATAACACCGTGACAGGGGCACCAACCCGGGAATTTCCCTATCCTCCAATTTCCAAGGACGGTACTATTTTTAATATTATGCCAGGAATGCATACAGCTACTAGGACTCATTCAGGGTTAATACAAAATTAGAGTTTTTAGAAAAATTCAGAAAAATCATGGGGTTTGAGTGAGTTTGCTCTGAAGGAGTTGCTTCAAGTATAAAAAACCAATCCATGACTACACCATGATTCCAATTAACTGTATGTATTCCTGATATTACCATATAAGTAATATACGTATAAACCTTGCCCTTTGATATTTTAATTATTATTGTAGTTCTGGGAGCTTTGTTTCTACATTACAGGAAGGGTGGCTTGCAATTTTTATTTTTTGGAATTATGTTAGCTATCTCGGTTCATTGTCTCCGATTCGCGGTCAAAACCATTCAAGCGAATATGAAATGAATGGAATCGCATTAAATTATAATTTAATTTTTCCTTCGTCTGTTAATTTCCTGTATAGAGAGGACCACCTGATCAACAATAATGCATCATTCCCCCCACTCGTAATCATCTGCGCCTGCGCAAATGATTTAAAACGTATTTAATTTTTGTGACCTTTAACATCTGTAGTCATCAAAAGTCAGGTGTGTTTGAAGTTACACCTTATTGGTTTTAAAACGGACCATAAGTTTATAAGTGATATGTTTCTTAAGTATCTACAGCTCGAGCTAGTTCGAGAACGACAAGCTAGAATTGAAGTCGTAATATTAATTTCAACTTTGACCTTTCAAGGTCAGCATAAGTTTTGGGTTTTTATTTTTAGCTGCAAATATTGAACTTTTAAAACACGTTTTGTAAGTCTGGTAGCCTTGAAATGAATTAGTCTTTGGTATAGCGTGTCCTCTGTATCTGTATCTGTAAGCATTCAGACCCCAAAAATTTAAAACTTGTTAAAGGCGTTTTAATTATTCCTAGAAGTTGTAATAGCTTCTGACATTACCGAGTAATTTTTTTTTTGAACCGGTTAGTGTCCTAGATAATTTTGCGTTACACATCCGTTTAGTTTTTTATTTTATTTTAATGAATGGCTAATTAGAATATGACGTGAATGAAAAACAACCATTTACTACGAAAAAACAAAATACAGGATCAAAATTTTTACTACGAAATTTTTAATCATCTAATTCTGGGTCAATATTAAATAAAAACTCCGATGAGTCTAGTGTTTTTATTAGGCCTAATTTTTCGCGCATTTATTATGGTAAAATGGCGGGAAACACCTCGTGCTCGTGGTATATCAGCTTATAAATGATTATATAATCTCGTGAATTTTTAGCGCGGTTTTTTTGGCGGGAAATGTCTCGCGGTGAAGCACGTGCTTTTGAATAATAATAATAAATACATTTCTCGTGAATACTCAAAACGTATCCTAGGCCTATATTATTAAAAATTGTCTTAGTGGACAAAGATATTAAATTTGTTCAGTTTAAAGGCATGATTATATGGAAATATTTTTCAAGTTCGCCTTTGAAGGTCGTTACCCAGAAATCGGAAAAGATAAAAAAAAAATACCTGTTTTTACCTCTCCGAGTGACGTATGTCACGGAGAGGTATTACACCGGCCGTGTCTGTCTGTGTGTGTGTGTGTGTGTCTGTGTGTCTGTGTGTCTGTCTGTCAGACCCCACGTGACCGCGTTCGCAGTTTGCGTATCGGAGCAAACGTGTTCCCAATTTCCGGACTGAATTGACAGTTCCCGGAAATTTGGGTTTGTCTCCTCTGGCTATTCTACTTGAGTTCCAACACCACCAGCTTTGGTTTTCGTCCACTCCACATGGACACTAGTCTGTACGTGCTTGCTTCCAAGCACCACCAACTTCTGTTCTTCGTCAATTCCACCTTGACACCAGCTTCTATGCACTACCATCTTCTGTTCTTCGTCAATTCCACATTGACACCAGCTTCTATGCACCACTATCTTCTGTTCTTCGTCAATTCCACATTGACACCAGCTTCTATGCACCACCATCTTCAGGTCTTTGTCCATTCCACATGGACGCCAGTCAGTCCATTCTGGCTTCTCTTCCTTCGTCATCGTTTGGTTTCAAGATATACGCGGCGAGCGGCTAGGGTTACGAGAAACGTCTAGCCTCCCAATGGCAGGGCTTCCACCATCGGTTCACGCGAATGCGTTTTTATCTATTATTTGGTTTTAAGATATACGCGGCGATCAGCTAGGGTTACGAGAAACGTCTAGCCTCCCAATGGCAGGGCTTCCACCAAAGGTTCACGCGAATGCGTTTTTATCTATTATTATAATGGAAACGGATCGTATATATACCCCAAAATTTGAAGAAAGCGGGCAAGAAGGGTACCCTTCACTTTAAACGTCAATATTAGCAAAGTTTCGAAAGATATTATGAACAACTTTATTTTAAACGATTTAACTATTTTTAAAGTTATTTGCTGGCGATTAAAATAATTAAAAATAATTATATTTATTTAAATATTAAAGATAAACCCAAGTACCGAAGTCGTTAAATCATTGCCTCCTATATCTATCAAGGCCCGTGCATTGCGTTATGTTTCCTACATTGCCTCCTATATCTATCAAGGCCCGTGCATTGCGTTATGTTTCCTACATTGCCTCCTCTATCTATCAAGGCCCGTGCATTGCGATATATTTTATTCATTGCCTGCTATATGTATCTAGGCCCGTGCATTGCGTTATATTTTAAACAACAACCAAAATGAGAAGCTCCTCTCAAAACCATAATAATTTCTTTTTCTCTGTATAGAGCTATTTCAGAGGGGGTAATGGCTACGTCACCAATGCTATTTGCCCATAGAGAAAACCCTCACAAAATGTCCGCCCTACACTCAAAGGCAGGCCCAATTTTCGTAGCAGACGAAATTCCCCCCCTCCCACTGAAATAGCTCTATTAAAATGAAAATACGGATAATATTTTCGGCAATAGATAGAGGGAGCGCCCTTTACAATTTTGTCCAGTACGACCCTACCTAACCGCTGAGGATGCTGGGAGGACTACGGTGCCGTAGGTGGGGGTACACAGGCAACGCTATAGGTATGGGGGTAATGGCTACGTCACCAATGCTATTTGCCCATAGAGAAAACCCTCACAAAATGTCCGCCCTACACTCAAAGGCAGGCCCAATTTTCGTAGCAGACGAAATTTTTCTCCCACTGAAATAGCTCTATTAAAATGAAAATACGGATAATATTTTCGGCAATGGATAGAGGGAGCGCCCTTTACAATTTTGTCCAGTACGACCCTACCTAACCGCTGAGAATGCTGGGAGGACTACGGTGCCGTAGGTGGGGGTACATAGGCAACGCTATAGGTATGGGGGTTTCCACTCCATTCCTCTCTCCTTCAAGATGGAAAACCCATACGCCGATTCGCGGGACAAGTGACAGTGTTGCCAAGCTATGCATTTTCAAAACCACAAAATAGTGAAACGTTGCTTGTCCACTAAAGGTAAATACAATTAGTCTTTGTCAACTGTTACCGTTTAAGATAAATACACATCCTATTTTTTAGTTGTACCATGCGTACCACAATGTTGCCAGGCGTTTATTGAAGGATGCTTGGGTACTTGGTACAGACTGTTACGTCTACCAAGTTTCCTAGCATCCAAGAATAAATAGGATTCATAGAAGCCAGTGTTAAGGGCATGTCATGGGTCAAGTCGTTAAATATATCGACGCAGTCAAATAGCTGATGGCATTATTTTATCCACTTTCCCATTGCCTTCGAGTGGAAGTTCAACTTTGGCACGGACGACAGATGGCGCTCTTAACCTTCTACCCCCAAAAATCGTTGTTGTCTGCTCGTTTTCCCCTTCCGCGTTTTTTCGTTATAAACTTATGATTTAACGAACTGTTAAGATAAAATTTCATATTTCCTAAGACAGATAAGCTTCTACTCCTTTCATATTACTCCCAGTTAGATTTAATGCTTAAAAAATATATTTTCAATAAAAACACCGCTTCCACTAGTGGATTTATACTCCTTGTTAGATTAGTGTAGGTGTAGAGAGTAATCATTACAAACGCTAAAAAATATATTTTCAAAAATGAAGAACATAGAACATTTATTCTATATCAAAAAATATTTTGGTGGTAAGATTGCTTTAGAAAAATCCAAACGGCTAGATATTGGTAAAAAAAGACATGTGTAAGCTATTTGTAGATGAGATAATTGTTTTACATGTTTTAAATGAGACTAAAACTTCCACTATTGTGTCTAAAAAAGTGTTGGCCATGTATATTTTTTAAATATGACGGAATTGCGGTTGATATGATAGCGCCCTATTTGCGAAAAAAACCTTTTTTTAAACAGTTGAATCATTCTTTGATAGAATTTCGAAGGAAGAAGTTAAGTGTTAAATTTGCTCGATTAATTTTGTTCGGCAAATAATATAATTAAGCCTTACGTATTACTGAAGGAGATTGATTTTGCCAACCTGTGTGAGTATTTAAGGAGATTGATTTTGCCAACCTTTGTGAGTATTTAACTGATTAATAAGTAAATGGAGGAAGATAATAATTTAAGTAAAGAGGAAATCAGAAAACGAAAGGCAAGGGAAAGAATGAGGTCAAAAAGGTCAGATCCCAAATTTAGGAAACGCGAAAATGAAAGGAGAAGAGCTTTAGCCGCGGAAAAAAAGTCTCTTTCGGGAGCAGGTTCTAGCACACAAAATGTTGGTCCTACCACGAGGCCAGTTGGCCATGATCGTACGAAAGATAATGCATTAAATAAATGTTCTATTGAAAGTACTCTAGGCGTAGGCATATCTATTAATAAGGAACCCAATAATGTACAAAATGTTAATGCTAATATTAGTGAAATCATCGAAAGCGATGAACAAGTACCTTGTACGTCCCATGGTAATGTCTATCCGTTGGAAAGATTAAGAATCTTGAGACAAAATGAAGAATGCAGTAAGAGGGAGTCGCTAGGTAAGGGGAAAAAGCGAGAGAATGAGTCAAATTGTGAAATTGAAAATCAGGGTGGAATATTTACCAAGAAAGTAAAAAGGGTTGATGAATGGTATAGATCAAGCGAACGTGTAAGAAATCAGTTAAGTAAGGCTACTGAACGCCAAGATCCAAAGTATAGGGAAAGTGAACGTGATAGAAACCAAGCGGCTAAGGCGGCTAAACGCCAAGATCCCGAATTCAGAGATAAAGAACGTGATAGAGACCAAGCGGCTAAGGCGGCTAAACGCCAAGATCCCGAATTTAGAGATAAAGAACGTGATAGAAACCAGGCGGGTATGGCGGCTAAACGCCAAGATCCCGAGTATAGAGACACTGAACGTGATAGAAACCAGGCGGCTAAGGCGGCTAAACGCCAAGATCCCGAATTTAGAGATAAAGAACGTGATAGAAACCAGGCGGGTATGGCGGCTAAACGCCAAGATCCCGAGTATAGAGACACTGAACGTGATAGAAACCAGGCGGCTAAGGCGGCTAAACGCCAAGATCCCGAGTATAGAGACACTGAACGTGATAGAAACCAAGCAGGTATGGCGGCTAGACGCCAAGATCCCGAGTATAGAGACACTGAACGTGATAGAAACCAAGCAGGTATGGCGGCTAGACGCCAAGATCCCGAGTATAGAGACACTGAACGTGATAGAAACCAAGCAGGTATGGCGGCTAGACGCCAAGATCCCGAGTATAGAGACACTGAACGTGATAGAAACCAAGCAGGTATGGCGGCTAGACGCCAAGATCCCGAGTATAGAGACACTGAACGTGATAGAAACCAGACGGCTAAGGCTGCCAGGCGTGAAGATATAGGTTTTAGAACGTCTGAACGTTCTAGAAATAGATCTTCAGCCGCAGATAGGCGAGCAAACCCCTCGGTTATAGAGCAGACCTATTTTGATAGCATTAAAGACGGCCCAACGTGGCCGTGTGAAGGATGTTCAAATCTTTTTTTTAAGTCATCTGGCACCATTGTAAAGTCCATAGATTTTTTGTCAGTCCCTGGTATTGAACAAAGAGAGTTGAATGATGAAATATTTTTGTGTAGTACTTGTAATAAAAGCGTTAAGAGAAAGCAAATTCCAAAATTTTCAAGGGAAAATGGATTTGTGTTTCCTGAAATACCTGCGCAATTAAGAAACATAAGTAATTTAGAAGAAAGAATGATATCACCACGAATACCATTCATGCAAATACGAAGGTTAGGGTGTGACCAACAACGTGGTATTAAAGGAAATGTGGTTAACGTCCCTATAAATGTAGAGTCCACCGCCTCGGTTTTACCCAGGTTACCTCGAAACACGGATACTATTCAAATTGAGTTTATGAGAAGAATGCAGTATAACACACCCTATTTGTACGAAACTGTGAGACCCAAAGTCATTTTAGAGGCCCTTAACGTTCTGGTAAAAACGCCTTTGTATGTTAAACATGGAATTACCGTTAAGAGTGACATATTAGACCCCATTCCTGAAGAACTTGAATTTATTGTTGACGAAAATGACCGTCAGGTAAATCAAGTTGATGTTTCAGGAGATAATCCAGTAGCGCCAATAAACGCAGAGAATGATAGCGATGATATGTGGAATGAACCTAACGAAAGTAGTTCGTTAACAGTTGGGAATCAAGATACATTATTAGTTTCTTTAAGTAATTTTTTGCCAAGTAATACCATGCATGTTAAGTTTGCTCCCGGTGAAGGTCAAACCCCAATGTCTTTACTCTTTGACGAGGATGCGGAAGAATTGTCATTCCCGAGCATTTACGTAGGTCAAAAAATGAACCTTAAGGTTAAGGGAAGTTTTGGTGATATTTTTAAATGGGAGCTTCGTAATATTGATAGGCGCTGTGCTAAAAATCCTTCGAAATTGTTTTACTCTTTTGTCAAATTAGAAACCTTGAAAGTTAGTCAATCTATACAGGTTTGCATGAGGAAAACTAAAAGAACAGATGGGTCGAATTATACTGCTGGACTTTTAGCTTCTGCAGGTTCTCTTGATGCTTTAATTAAGCAGGATGATGGTTTTAGGGTTTTAGAAAGACTACAGAGCTCGCCTTCTTATTGGCAACACAGACAAAAGGAATTGATGGGTATGATTAGACAGCTTGGTACGGCTACCTTTTTCATAACGTTTTCGGCTGCCGAAAGTAAATGGCCTGAGCTACTGAATATTTTGAGACTAACCTCTGGGCAGGAGAGTTTACCTAACGATGATATTAGCAATTTAAGTTTTTCTGAAAGGGCAAAACTGATTCAGGATGATCCTGTTACTTGCGCTAGATATTTTGACCACCGTTTTCGGGCTTTGCTTAAGGCTCTACAGAAATTAGGTCCTCTTGGCGTTATAGAAGACTATTATTTTAGAGTTGAAATACAGCAAAGAGGTTCGCCCCACCAACATGGTTTGATTTGGATAAAAGATGCTCCAAAACTTAAAACTGATCTCTCAAATGTTAAGGAAGTAGAGGAATTTATTGATAATGTTATTTCTTGTGCTGCTGAGCACAATGACGAACATTTAGATTTGTTAACACGATTACAAATTCACAAACACACAACGACTTGTAGAAAGAAGGTCGATAATAATTCCGTTTGTCGTTTTGGAATCCCGTTTCCACCTATGCCCAGAACCATAATTTTCGACCCTGGTTTAAGAGAGCCTGGTAGCGTACAGGAAGAACTCAGATGTAAGGAAAGGTCAAAGAAATTGTATGAGATGTTGCAATCGAAAGAAAAAGAGTTTTGGGTAGATAGTTTTGAGGAGTTGCTAGCTAAGTTGCGTATAACTGAAGACGAGTATATTTCTGCCGTTACTTATGACCTCAAAAGGAAAACAGTTTTGTTGAAAAGACACCCCAAAGATACTAGAGTTAATCCTTACAATCCGTGCGCTTTGCGTCTTTGGCAGGCGAATATGGACATTCAATTCGTTCTTGATGCTTACGCACTGGTTATGTATATTGTTTCATATATAGGAAAGTCTCAAAGAGGGATGTCTTTGCTTCTGCGCGAAGCTTCTAAACAGGCAAAAAATGATAAATGTACAGTAAAACAGAAGTTAAAACTAATTGCTAATCAGTTCTTGAATGCCCACGAGGTAAGCGCTCAGGAAGCGGCTTACTGTGGTTTACAAATTCCTGTGTCCAGGTGCAGTCGCGCCTGTGTTTTTATAAACACCAATGCCCCTGAAAATCGTGTACACATTCTTAAGAGTCAATCTGAACTTGAAGAACTACCAGCAGACAGTAATGACGTTTTTGCCTCTGGGATGCTAGAACATTATGTTCAAAGGCCAGAGGAACTAGAGGCAATAACGTTAGCTCAATTTGGTGCCTGGTACGAATATTCCAAAGCCCGTAGAGTGACTAAAGCCGCCCACGATCATGTTGATGAGGGAGAGAGCAATGAAGTTGAAGCTTGTGGTAAATGGCTGAAACTTAAAGATGAATCAGGGTTTATTAGGAAACGTGGCCGTGCTAAAATTATTAGGTACAGAAGATTCAATTTAGAAAAAGATCCCGATAACTTTTATCGTGAACAATTAATGTTATTTAAGCCTTGGCGCGATGAAAGTAATGATATTTTGACAAAGGATATGAAATCAGAATATGAGCTTTGTCGCGAAACTATTAATGAAGGTAGGAAAGAATTTCACAGTGAAATTGACGAAGCAGCCGTGGAACAGGCTGTAGCAGATTTTGAAAATGGAGAAATTCAAGTGGATGTTACTAATATCCAGCCTGAATTAGAACATAGAAATGAAGTTGATAGATCTTTAGCTATGGATGATTCCGATTTTTTAATTAATACGGTTCAAGAACCTGTAGGAAATATTAATAGAGAAATTATTGATGGCAATGCCGAAAATACTGTTGCTCCGTCAATTACCTTAATTAATGACTCTGAGTACAACGCCCTTCTTAGAAAATTGAATTCAAAACAAAGAGAGATATATTACCATGTTTTGTATCATGTAAAAAGCAAAGAAACTCCGTTGCGCCTCTTTGTTACAGGGGGCGCTGGTGTGGGGAAAAGTCTTTTGATTAGTGCTATATTTGAATCTGTGTCAAGGTTTTACAACAAACAACCTGGGAGTAATCCATCGGAAGCGAAAGTAATCCGTTGCGCACCTACTGGCAAGGCTGCCTTTAACATAGGTGGGGCAACTTTGCACAGTACTTTTAGTTTACCCGTTAGCCAATTTGGTGGAAATATATCGAGATTGGAAAGTGAAACACTTCATAAATGCAGGTTACTCTATGGTCAAGTAAAACTAGTAATAATTGACGAAATTTCAATGGTTGGAGCGAAAGTGTTTAATCGGGTAAACGCTAGGTTACAAGAGATTATGGGTTGTCCTGATTATTTTGGTGGTGTGTCTGTCGTTCTAGTTGGAGACTTTAACCAATTGAGACCAGTTTGCGATTATTTCGCATTTCAAGGTCAAAGTGAGAAAGATAATCCTTACGCGTCGTTAATTGGTAACCCAATATGGGAGCAATTTGAATTTGCCGAACTTGAGGAAATTATGAGACAGAGGGATGATAAAATATTTGCTGAAGCTTTAAATAGAATGGCTGTGGGAAGTATGACTCAAAATGATATTGATTTCTTTAGTAGTCTGGAGGTAACGCCTGAGCGTGTACCCCCAAAAGAAGCGATACATCTTTTCGCCACTAACGCGGAAGTAAACCAATTCAATCAAAATAAGCTTTTAAACATGAATACGGAAAAGGCTGTTTCGGTTTCAGTAGATGTTGTCAATGGTGATCTTAGTAGTGAAGTTAAAAATAACATACTTTCCCAAGTTGAAAAGTTAGCAACGTCTGATACGTATGGTCTGCCCAAACAATTGACTCTTGCGTGTGGCGCGAGATATATGATGACCAACAATGTTGACACCTCTGACGGACTAACTAATGGCGCGACAGGTTGGTTAAGAAAGATAGAGTACGGCACAAATAGGGTCGGGGATAAAATCCCGTTCAGGGTATGGATGGAGTTTGACGATCCCAAAGTTGGGAAAATGTTGAGGCAAAAATGTCATGGTTTATATTTGAATAGTGATATTAACGCTTCGTGGACGCCTGTTGAAAAGGTCATCAAGTCGTTTAATAGAAAATGGAGACAAAATAATGCCTCAGTTTCTAGGAAACAATTGCCTTTGGTTGTTTCTGAGGCCATTACGATACATAAAAGTCAGGGTGATACTTACTCCTCGGTAGTGGTTCATTGTAAGGCTACAAAAAAAATTGAAAGAGCGCATTTATATGTGGCTTGTAGTAGAGCGAAAACCGCTTCCGGTTTATATATTGATGGAAAATTTAAAGTTCCTAATTCACCCAAAAACAACCTAGTAGAATTGGAACTTAAGAGGTTGCGAGACACAAAAAGCATCGAACTACCTTTCTTGCATGATCCCCTTTACATTTATGTACATAACGTGCAGTCTTTAAATGCTCATTTAGAAGATGTTTTAGCAGACAATGTAATTATGAAAAGTCAAATGTTATGTTTTGTTGAAACGTGGAAAAAAGAGACGGACGATTTTAGAGTTCCATCTTTTAAGGAAGTAGGTGGTATTTACTTGCCAAGTACGGCACGCAGAGTTGCTTTTGGTTCGTCCATATATTTAAGAGACACGCCTGAAAACGAAGTTAAAGAGATAGATACTAGAGTTTTACGAAGCGACATTCCTGTTAGAAATTCTCACGTGGAACGTTGCTGGTTAGATGTTTACATAGAAGGAGAACTTATATCTGTGGTGTTGTTGTACAAATCTCCCTTAGGAAGTTTGAGAACTGTGTTTGAGGACTTTAACCCTTTGTTTGACATGAAATATGATTCGTCTATTCCAACAGTTGTGGTTGGAGATTTCAATATTAACTTTTTAAAGAGCCAAACGGCACTGAGAATGTTCTTTGATTCACATGGAATATCTCTTTTGCCGGGTCTAGAACAAAAGTATTCGACTGACTATCATTGTCAATTAGATTTGGCATTTGGTAACCAACTTTTTCGAGACCGATACGATGCATGTTATAGAGAGTCTTATTATTCTTACCACAAGGGTATTTGCATTTTTAAAAGAACATAGTTCGAAATGGAAAAATTTATTTAAAGCAAGGTGGAGCTCCAGTGCGCCCCTTATTGACGACCTTTCTATTGTACATTGGTTTTAGCTTGTTAGGATAATTTTCAGATCCTCCCTAATGCATTAAGTCTCATTGTTACCTACCTACGGCAAGGTAAAATTATTATGTATATACAAGGTTAGGCATCATGGTAGGGGCGCCAATGGAGCCGCATGTTGCTTTAAGGGTCTAAACTACGAGAAATAGGCTTGGGATCCTTGGCTAAGAAACCCACATATGGCTTGGGATCCTGTACTAAGAAACCTAAAATTAGGCTTGGGATCCTGTACTAAGAAACCTAAAATTAGGCTTGGGATCCTGTACTAAGAAACCTAAAATTAGGCTTGGGATCCTGTACTAAGAGACCCACTTAAGGCTTGGGATCCTTGACTAAGAGACCCACACAAGGCTTGGGATCCTTGACTAAAGAACCCACATCTGACTTCAAGATTTGAAAAAAAAATGGTAAGTATCATTATTGTAATTGACGGTCATATAAGTTTGGTATTAATCCATTTAAAAATATGGTATATTTTATTAGTAACCTGGAGGATTGGCGTAGTTCATGAGTAGCCTAGAGGATTTGTGTAGTTAATGAATACCCTAGAGGACATGCGTAGTTCATGAATGCCCTACAGCATTGGTTTAGTTCATGGGTAACCATGGAGGACAAGGTCAACGAAATTGTAAACAAGGTATGTGATAGTGATAATTAGTTAATGGGGATAATCGTTGAGGTGATTTATTGTGGTTCTTCAGAAAATACGTCGGCAAATATATCTCAAGGCTTATCCTTAGGCTTAATAAAGGTGAAATACAACTCTGAAAACGTTAAAATGGTTGCGTCAGATGACTGAGATCTGGAGCGGCAACTGTGGGTTCATGTAAAGGCGGACCACTGAACAAAGTGTAAGTGTTGCACCAAGTTTCATAGGTTTTGTGAAGAATGGAGCAATTTTGTATAGCGTACTTTAAAAATGTTTTAGGTATGGCGAAGCGGAAATGACTGAATAATCGGCGACAATTCAACAGTCCTAGTCGAAAATCCCCTTTTTTCGGCAAAACGCGGCCGAGGTGATTTTGAAAATGTTCCTGGCGGCGTTATCTGCCGTTGGTAACACTGCAGCGTCCTCAAAAGTTGGCCAACGCTCAAAGCGGAAGTTGGACTGCGCCGCAATTTATCGACTAGAACTATAGTTCTAGCACGTTCAATGTTATGGGAGCAGCAAGTAGAGCAATACAAGGGCGGGCTGCATAGCGGTCTAGCAGTGGAAATACAGAAAGGAGAAAAACTTAACGCCAAGAGGCAGAGTTTTCCTATTTTGTGGAACTGGAGTCGTCTTGGTCTTTGTTATCAGAAACGTACAGCGCCAATACACTTATGTAATAGTTTCGAAAAAACGAAACTTTATGAACTACGCCTCATCTACTAGGTTATTGCTTTCTTTCGGACGCTATCCACCAAACATTCATCCTTAAACAGTCTGAAGAAGTTTTTAATATTAATAGTCCTAATTTGATTGTGGTTTTTTCCCAAATGGGTTTTCCCAGAGCCTTTTTTCCCACATGCGCTGTGGGTTTTTATGGCTCGAATTAGCTTGTATTATGACATGAATATTTGACATCCATTGCATCGTTCGATAATGCTATTAATAAATTTATTCGTGGATAGCTTAGACGTCAGAGTGAAAAATCAACTCACAATATAAAAATAAGTGTTTTAATATTAATAATTCAACTGTGATTATGGTTTTTTCCCAAATGGGTTTTCCCAGAGCCTTTTTTCCCACATGCGCTGTGGGTTTTTATGGCTCGAATTAGCTTGTATTATGACATGAATATTTGACATCCATTGCATCGTTTGTTAATGCTATTAATCAATTTATTCGTGGATAGCTCAGACGTCAGAGTGGAAAATCAATAATTTAAAAATAAGTGTTTTAATATTAATAATTCAATTGTGATTATGGTTTTTTCCCAAATGGGTTTTCCCAGAACCTTTTTCCCATATGCGCTGTGGGTTTTTATGGTTCGAATTAGCTTGTATTATGACATGAATATTTGACATCCATTGCATCGTTTGTTAATGCTATTAATCAATTTATTCGTGGATAGCTCAGACGTCAGAGTGGAAAATCAATAATTTAAAAATAAGTGTTTTAATATTAATAATTCAACTGTGATTATGGTTTTTTCCCCAAATGGGTTTTCCCAGAGCCTTTTTTCCCACATGCGCTGTGGGTTTTTATGGTTCGAATTAGCTTGTATTATGACATGAATATTTGACATCCATTGCATCGTTTGTTAATGCTATTAATCAATTTATTCGTGGATAGCTCAGACTTCAGAGTGGAAAATCAATAATTTAAAAATAAGTGTTTCAATATTAATAATCCCAAATGGGTTTTCCCAGAACCTTTTTTCCCATATGCGCTGTGGGTTTTTATGGTTCGAATTTGCTTAATGTTAAATTATACTGAAGGTTCCAATATATAATGTTAAATAACTATTCAATGTTGTATATAGATAGAAACGTTGAAGTATTATAAATACTGTTCTGTTAATGGTTTTTCAAGAACCTTTTGTTCCCATATGTATTGTGGGTTTTATGGTTTTAATTAGGTTATATTTAACTTTTACTGTACAGTTTAATGTATTATGTTATTTATTTCTTTGTATATATTGAAGTATTGTTGAAGTGTTATAAATACTGTCTTCTGAGCCTAATGTAATATTATAAATACTGTCTTCTTAGCCTAATGTACTTTCAGAATGTTATGGTCTTGAATTAAATGAAAAGTAAATAAAGTGAACGTTAAAATATATGACATCGTCCCTATATTATGTAAGATGAACCTCGTTCGGCCGTCGAAGGTAATTTAAGACAAGTAATGATGATAATATACATGTATGAAGTCGATAAGTTTTATAATATAAGGGGGGTAGAGTTTCCACAGCAAGTGAGAGATATTGAAAAGGCTTGAACAATTGACTATTTTAAAATTGAATTCCTGCACTTGCAAAGAATTAAAAAAAAGCGATAGATGCATATATTTAGGTTGTTTAAGGGGTAGTGATAGTCATCTCCACTCGGAGAGGTAATATTTTGGCTTTCCCAACTTGTTTCCATTTCCGCAAACCCGGAAACCAACGTAACTCAGCACCAAATATTAATTGTAATAATACCTTTAATAGCGCTACCTATTTACCTTGATACACTACTTTTAAAATCAATATAAATAACAAATTAACTCGTATCAATATGATAAATTATCATTTATTGCAATAATATAAATTCCAAGTTCATAGACGAATAACATTAACCTATTAACATTTGATTTATTTTTTAAAGTGTCAGTAACACGACTTATTCACGAGTTTATTGCCAGCAAATAACTCTTAAATTTATATATACATTTAAAATTAATATTTAATTTAATTTACAATTAACCATTTTGTTGGATTCCAGGGTACCTAATTCTGCATGGATTTTGCGTAAATCCAATTTGGAATCCAACTCCATTTATAACTTGATTCGTGACGACCTTAGCCATGATTGGTCCATTTGTATCGTCTGCAAAATGATTAAATTTAGTTTAAAGTTAAATTAATCGTTATTTATATCTTACCTAGTACAGGTGCGTCAAAATCGGGATTAGCAGGTGATAGACTAGGGTTTAATTTTGTACCGCAGTATCTTAAACCTCCTAATTCTATGAAGTCATTTGGACATTCAACTAAGCCTAATCCAGCTTCGGCATTACCCAATGTGGGAGCGTTATTATCGTTGACATTCATGATGTCAAACGGAGCCATGGTACTGTTTGTCATATAGGTTTGCGAACACGCCCCCATTTCGCGTCTGAAACATACGGCGTAGTTCAGGTTGTTTAAGTAGCCACCCGTCATGGCCACAGGCGCCGTTGGTAGGTAATTGAAGCTACGGAAGTAGCCAGTACCACCTTCGTAATATTGTAGACAATTTGGTGGAGCTGTGAAGAAATTTTTAAACTTTGTGATGGAATTTATTGAATTGCACTCATTTCGGCCTTTAAAATGAGTACAAACTCGATGTGGTTAGTTTGGATAAGGTCACAAATTGTGACACGTTTTGTGACCTCGTATGAAGTATGCCTTGTGAGTACTCAAACGACGTGTCTCGTCGCGAATATTTTAACGGTACTCACGAGGCTAATTTGCGACTAACGTAAATTTGAAAACAGATGTATTTACAATTACCTCGATTTCTCGAATAACAATCTATAAAAGTCACGGCGATATTCCACCTTCTTTGCCCTTGACCGGAAGTGGTCACGGTTAAAGCGAACGGCGATCTCAACTGATCTATATCGAAATACACTAAACACACACCACCACCGTAAAAATACTTTCCCCATATATAAACAATTAATTAATTGTAATAATTAAAATTAAATACTATGTTGTCCACTGTTGACCCCGCATAACGGTGGGATGATATTATTAGGGTTATTTCCGGCGATGGTAAACCTGTCCCTGACACAATCACCTCCTACTGGTGGCATCAATTGAAACTCGTGAAAGTCCAACCTGACTTGACATATCCTTGGTCTACTTGGACGTGTTAAAACCAGAGTACAACTACCGGCAGCGTTCATGGATGAACCGGGATACTCGGGGTTTGAAAAATAAGTCCGGTTGAGACTAGTCACGGCACCGCATGTTCTGCGGACTGGTACGGTAATTATTTGTTAGGGTTAAATTGTATCAGTACTTATTTATTTAAAAACCTTACCAATGCAACAAACCCCATATCCTCTAGCGCAAATACCATAAACGGTACCTCCAAGTACTCTACATTGTTGTTTAGTATAACAAGTACCTGATAAACCCACAGCTGCCATACATGCCATTCGAGGGTAATTGTAGTATTTCAACCAGAAACTTGGGAAAACTAAAAGTGTACCAGATGTTGTCGGAAGTAAGTCGTGGTTAAATCTGATGTTTGGTACTTACACAATCTTTGGGACTTGTTTGGGATGGCGTTGGGTGGTTGAACGTGATTACTCAAGCTGTATTCGTATTTCAAGCTTCTGTCTTGTTGCTCGTTCAAGTCAGGCAGATTTAAACTACTCAGTGATAAGTTCCTGATGTTACTTGAGGTTTCTTGGGTGGCCTCTTCCTTGACTTGTTCGAAATCGTGTTCGGGGTAGGTTTGGACTGCGTCATTCGATTGTTGATTGGCATTGTAGGAACTTGACGGTTCTTGGGAAGTCAGGGCTTCTGGTATGGGCAAAGAGTTACTTTGGTGGGAGTTCAACGCCTGTGGTACCAGGTTCGACTCAGAGTAATGTGAGTGTTGAGAAACACCTCCGGTTCTTGGTTCGGAATCGTCCAGGGCACTTTGTCCGGTATGTCCAGCACTTTGTTCATGGGCGTAACTGGGTAATCGGTCCTCAATGGACACTTTAGGGCTGTTAGGTTGAATTAACGCGGCTTTGTACAACGTATTAACTGCCTCTGGTGCTACTGGACGGGCTTCGTTGAAAATTGTGGACCCGGTTGGTAATGGTGACGCGTTTGTTGCAACGGTCCTCGTCGCCCCTGTTTCTTCTTGGGTAAATATAGTCGAACCTACTTGTATTGGTGCGTTCAGTGTTGTATTTGAATCCGGTTTATCTTCGGATAACTGCGAAAATGTGGGGTATCTTCTTGGAAAATAATGGTCAGTACATTGAGCGCATATGATTATTGCACCCAAACACACCAAGGACGCAATCTTCATTTTCATTTTGAGTTTTAATTTATTTTGTTACTAACTAAATTTAAAGAAATAGAATCTGTCTGTATTTTGGGACCGTGTTACGATAGCATACTTACAAGTACAAATGGTACAATTTCACTGAAATGTTTTCTTATATAGCCATGGAATTTAATTTTAATTTTATCCTTATGTTGTTTAATAATAGGCCTAGTAATAGATCCGTATGTTTAAAAATCCGTATCCAACTACTAACCATTTCAACCATTTTCAATGCACTAAGATATTCCATTGAATTCAATGTTATTTGCGCTTTAGGGTTAGCGACGGTGAAATTAGTTTTTATCGTGTTAGGCTTGGTTAACTTATAAAGGTGGTTTGCTTTATTATTATTATTCAGATGGGTACCTCGACAATTGAAAGTTTATTCTACGCGTTTTGTTGTTGGTCAGTGTTGCGTTTATCAACTCCGGTTGGTTATTAAGAATTTGAAAGTTATTTCTCGAAGACTTTTCCTTTTAAAGGGGACTTTTCATCTGCTTTTGTTATCCAATTTACTTTTCTTTTCGAAAAAATGAATTTCAGTTAGGGTTGTGTGGTTTTCTTGAAAATCCTGCATTTTGGTATTGTGTGTTTTTGTTTATTTGTTTCGCATCATTTGGTTTATGGTATTGAATTGATTCTAGGTCAAGTTCGAATCGATTAGGTCAAATATTTAGTGTAGTATTCAAGGGTCTTTTGAGGTTTTGTTACATTACCTGGAATATACCTTGAGATATCAGGGAACTTTGTATTGGATGTCAGGGATTTTCATGTTGGTTGTAAGAATTTATATTTGATGTCAGGGGAATTTTATGTTCGATGTCAGGGGAATTTTATGTTGGATATCAGGGAAATTTATATTGGATGTCAGGGGAATTTTATGTTGGATATCATGGAAATTTATGTAGGAATGTAAGGGAATTTTATATTCGATGTCAGGGAATTTTGGATTTTATTTCAGGGAATTTTCTATTGGATGTGAGGGAATTTTGTGTTGAATGTGAGGGAATTTTATATTGAATATCAGGGGATCTTATATTGAATATCAGGGAATTTTACATTGAATATCAGGGAATTTTATATTGGATGTCAGGGAATTTTATATTGGATTTTAGAGAATTTATATTGGATTTTAGAGAATTTATATTGGATGTCAGGGAATTTTGTATTCAATGTCAGGGAATTTTATATTGGAGGTCAGGGAAATCCTGGAAAAGTTTTTGATTTATCAAATAAAATCTAAAATGAATAAAACGCGATTAAAATTGACAACAAAATTGAGCGCCAACTATAATTAAGTAGTTTCTAGTTAATTTATTCGTTAGGCGTTCGGTAAAACTATCGTACCCACTCAACCGTACGTAAAAATTGTCACCTAAAGTTCATTCGGTCCTTTCGCCAAGTATTAATGGCACCCCGTACTATTCTCGGAATTATAATTTTAATTAACTGCCGATACTCTATTAAATGCATGTATCTTTTTCTGTGTACGACCCAGAAATATTTTTTTTTAATAATTCCCCCCTAGGTGTCTAGGCTACTGCTTCACAGGGCGTGCACCATTTAAACGCCCATCTTCCTTGTAATTAAGAATATATTGCTGACTTCGCTAATTATCTACATCGGTATTTATATTTAGTTCCGGGCATAAGTTCATAAGATATGTTCCTTGAATAAGTTTGTTTAATTAATATCTGGTAACTTAGAAACTGAAAGGCTTGTAATTTTGAAGTGAGTGAGTGAGGTAGGACGTCATAGATTCGAGGAGGTAAAGTGAGTGAGGCGCTGCTGTCAAAGGGGGCTTAGTAATGCGGATAAATAGGACCTAGATGGAATTAGGTCCTAGCTGCAAAATTAATTAACCACCACCGAGTGTACTTAGGACTTCAATTCAATTCGCTTCCGTCGTTCTCCTTCTCGAACTAGTTATCTCGAGCTGCTGTAAGTCTCTGCAGTAGCATTACGAATCGTATAGGTAGTGCATACTTATGGAACATAATCTTATGTTCCGGGTGATTAGCTGGATATCTTCGAATTTGTTCATTATATGACATAATACTAGCTGATCTGTTGATTTTTATTACGTTATTATTAATTATAAAAAATTCAAAATTATCTCAATTTTATTGAAAGAAAAATTTAGGCGAAACATGGTTTCTGCTTATATTTGAGATGAAAACCGATATCAACTTCATTGGAATCCGATTTGAAATTCATAAGAATAGGTCTTGAAGTGTCCACTAAAATTAGTAATTATTATAAATTAATTTAAATTAAATTAACTTAATTACCTAATACAATTATCTAAAACTAACCTTTAACAACTTCGTGATGAGACGCAAATTTCTTGGTCGAAAAATACGGTCCACAAATTCGATCAAAACCAAAAATGGATAAATAATCCGCTTCGCAAATTGTGCAGAAGCCATTTTGGTTCTCGTCCTGAACCACCGGCGAAACACTTGTAATTGTACTTGTTGAAGTTGTAGTAGTTGTCGTGGGTTCTGTTTCGTTCCAGTCAAAGTAATCGCTTTCAAACGGGTTATCTTCGATTTGAACCGCTTCGCACCTTGATATTTTGAAGGAGTCGTTATTAGCGGGTTCAAAATCAACGGTGCAGGTGTTGGGTAATGTTTGGAAGCAAATGGTGTAATCTACGTTGTTGGTGTAACTTTGTGAACCACTGTTGTGGTGTTCGTCGTAACCAAGGGATAGTATTGAGCCTGATGATTCAGTGTAGAACTGGTGACATCGTTGAGGAGCTGCGCGTGAACAAAAGTGTATCTTTAAAATTTGACTTCAATTGCCGTTTGTAGGTCAAAGTTTATTACGTTTGTTTTTGCTGGTGCATTCAATAGCTGTGACCCTGACACTCCATCTGCGACCCCAATTGGATTCACCAATCAAAACGCGTAATGTTATGGGTCCAGTGGCATGTTTAACATCAATATACACTAGAAGATGTTGAGTTTTGTTTTTTAATTACGGTAAACACTTGGTTAATTTAGGTTAAGTACTTACAATGTTGACCGGTATTTTTCCCACATAGTTTAGGCACTTTAACGTTCATACTTGTCCCCATAACCATAAATACGTCCATATCACATTCCCCATTTACTGGTCCTTCCAGTTCAAACTGTTCCATGTCCAGTCGTAATTGGCAGATGTCCGAAGTTCGGTTGACTTTAAAATCGCATAGAGCGGAGTCCGTGGTAGCCAGTGGGTATCGAGGACTTATGAAATGGGTCAGGTTTGTCTTGGCTTCACCGTTGCAGGATGCTTCCACTATTAATTTATTAAATTAGGCTTAGCGTTCAGGGTTTAGAGTTAGCCCAAGTGTGGTAATTGCAATTAGGCTTAACTTACTTAGACAACAAGTACCGTATCCATCGGCGCATTGTCCTGTTGCAGCCCCACCGAACTTTTCGCACTCATAAAGCAAGTAACATATCCCCTTTCGACCAGTTGAAGTTGTACATTCCGAGTTTGGAAATCTAATGATGCTAAAAATACTAAATGGGCCAACTATTCACGAAATTAAATATTATTTAATTAATTATCCTTAATTGTAATTAAAAATAAATACAACACACTTACGGTTAAGATAACCTTCAATCAAGTTGAGGAACATTACAATAGTCAGAATTTTCAATTTCATTTCGGCCTGCAAGAACAGTACTTGGTACAATGGTCTTCCGAACTCTTCTACCAGTTTAAACTGTTTACCAAAACCTCACCAGGAATTTTTTTAGAGTTAACGGTACAAGGCCCAGACAGGTACACCCCCAAAGATAAGGGTTTGAACCCCCCATCTATAAGTAACTGGTTGTTTTTCAGACTAACCCTACTTATCAGTACACTATCTTAATGGATGTTTTTCATCAACAGACAGAATAACAGTTCTAACTATAACCATTAGTGAGGGGTGTCCGTTAGAGGTGATATGGACCGTCTTTGCCTGAAGGGGGTACCATACTCTAGTGGTTCAACCAGGAATACATATAGCTAATAGGAATAACGTATCTAGGTGGGAATGTATGACGAATTTCTTGAATTTTGAAAGACCAGTACCATTTTATTTAACCAATTGAATAATTTTACAAGTAAGATAATGGACTACATCGATTTTGATTGTATTTAATGTTGAAACCGCTCGGTGCAGGTGTCCCTAAGTTGACATTGGATCTTGTAGCTTCACTAACGAAAGATATTTCAAGTGGTCCAGTTCCTTCTGTAAAATTAATCGCATTTAATTTAATTTAAACATAATTTTAATTAGGGTTTTTTTTTTTCTTTACGTGTTTGTGGAGTTTCGGTATTTGGAAATCCAGTGCCCCCGCAGTATTTCTTTCCACCAATTAGAAGATAGTCTTTGGTACATGATTGGTCAATGCTAGGTTGGGACGTATCTGATTCGCCAATTCCGAATGGACCAGTTGCTTTAAAACTCGCTGAACATAAGCCCATTTCCTTGCGAATGCAAACCGTGTAGTGTAATCCGGATGGGTATCCGGTTTGATTGGTTTTTAGATTACCGTAATTGAAGCTTTTAATGTCGTCCGAGGATGTGGTGTAATATTGTAAACATCCAGGGGGTGCTTAAGTTTGAAATGTTTTGCGTTATAACTTTGATTCAGTTTGATTTAGAAATTTCACGATAATGTATTCGAATTCGCCTCGTTTTAAGCTTTAATTTGAGTACTTACAAGGGGGTAGTATTACCATAAATTAATTAACCAATAGAAAACCGTTCTTGTACATATTCGGCTTCTTATTGGTCAACTTTAAAATCATTATAACTATATCGTGTTTGTACTCATTGTAAAGCTTTTAACACGAGAAAAACGATTCTAGCAGTTAAAACCTTATACACTCACCCCTCCAAGGACTATTGCAAGGTATTTGCAAAACCCGTATTTTCCATAATCTCGGTACAACTAAACCAGCCCCATTATCGGAATTAGATACCAAAGTTAGGGAAATGGGGCCATTACTAGTCCCAACATCAAGGTACACTGAAACGTCACATCAGTTAAATAACAAATTTACCAAGCTAAAAATTAAGAAACGTTCTTACAATGTTGACCATCGTTTTCACCGCATAAACTTAACGACACTATTAACATCTTGACCACTGACCAAAAAGAAGTCCGAGTCGCATTTACCAGTATCGAAGGCGGGTCCCTTACTGATAAATCTATCGAAATCTAATCTAATCTGACAGATATTATTATTCTGTTTACGGACAGTTAAACTGCATTGGTCAGCAACGTGTTGGCTATTTGGGTAAGTTGGATTAACGAAAAATGTACCGTTATCCTTTATTTCGGCACCGCATGTTTTTGTTACTATCCCAAAAAGAAAAATATTCAAATTAACTAATTAAACATTAAAAATGAAAATAGTTCTAACTGACTTTCGCAACACACTGCAAATCCTTGAGCGCACAGTCCAACAATATTCCCCCTTCTAAACAGACACTGGGGTCGCGTAAGACATGTCCCTGTTCTAAATTGTCCCTGACATCGGTCATTTTGAAATCGCACTAAATTAAAAATACCACCAACTGGGCAAAAACCCCAAAAATGCAGGTTTAAAAATAAGAATATTAAGTTAGATAAGCAATAGAATACTTCATTAAATAGTTTCAGAGAAACTATGCAATAAACAGAGTTCAACACTGTACTTACGTTGTCGTGGACTTCTGTCTTCGGCATAAGTACAAGTCGAAGCCACAGTGAATGTTAGGGTTATTATAAACGGCAAATTCATTGTGATTAAGTTTCCAGTTAATTCTTAACTTGTTATCGGAACAAATTCACTTTGGTTTATGTATTAGAAAGTTGTTCAAACTTGTGTTTTTATCAGAAAAGAAATTGGGGCATTTCCGGTTTTGAGGTGTTGTTTGTCTATCAGTGATTAACTTTGTTTGAACTTATTGATTAATTTCCGATCTAGATATTTATCGCTTAAACAAACAAAGGATGTGTTGTAAAGATGCCGCGCCATAATATTTAATTATTGAATAAGAAAATTCGAAACTCCTTCAGATAAGATTGGAAACAAATGTATATATAGGTTAAAAGGAATACATATAGTCACTAGGAATGATTGTTATTACTTCGTAGGAAAAAATGTGTAACTCAGGTCAGAGTTGTATTTCAAATAAGATTTAGTCAAACCATGCAGGGTTCATGCAAACCTGGAAAACTCAGGGAAATAAATAGTTTAAATAATTCAAACATTAATTACTTTCTTATTATTTTATTTTATTTCAATTTAATTTAATTACATGGGATTAAAGTATATCTTAATTTGAATCCCTTTCTAACACCAGTATCGTCAGTTGTAACTCGAATCATAAATGGTTTATGGTTACCTGAAAGGCAAGAAAAAAAAGCTTATTGGTTTATGACATGTGACGTCATAAGGGTTGCTTACTCGTGATTGGTTCATTTGTGCTTTGACCGGAAACACTATTAAATGAACTTCCGCAATATCTATCCTTGGTGTTGATGCTTCCGCTGGAAATTGTGACGTAATCGTCAGTGCAATCTACGTCACATACTCCCGAACCGGTTTGACTTGTTGAACCGAATTGAAATTGTTCGGAATCAGATTCCCATTGAATTTTGCAATCGTTTGAACCGGAATTGACGCATGCGCTGTAGAGTAATTGGTCGAAATATGACGCGTCAAAGTTTAAGCTTGTAATATGGGCCGTTTTTGTTGTGTAATATTGCAAACAACCCATTGGAGCTGTGAAGTACAAGCTAATGCTTAGTAGAGGTAACCTCATTGACCTTGAAGAAGTTAAGCCTAATTTACCCTTAAATTCAGAATCGCACATGAACTGCGATACCCTGATCCGCCATTTTTTCCCAGTCATCTCGGTATCAAACGCCGGTGTAATTTTCATAGATAAACTTTCTTCTTTATTGGTATCTAAGTAAACTAAAATAGGAATTTGTTTAAAAATAGATGTAACAAACAATGACGTCAGTAAACCTACAATGTTGATTGGTCAATTTCCCGCAAAGTCCATTAACCGGTAATCCATAATTGTCTTGGGTTCGATTACCAACTGTAAATGTCCACGAATCGGAATAGCCCTCGCACCGGCCATTTGTTGGCTGTGATAACTCCATCATTTCCACAGTTACGAGGTACTGGCAAATCCCAGAATTCCTGGCGATGGGGTTTATTATGACGTCACAATCGGAGGTCAAATTTGACAACTTAGGGTAGTCAGGGTTGCTAAAATACGTGTTGTTTTGACGCAAAACACTGCCGCACGTAGTTTCAACTGAAATAATGTTTATTAATTGCTAAGCCTAATTTTGTTTTTAATTATGTATTTTACATAAACAGCAGACGCCATAACCTCTAGCGCATGACCCTTTGGGTTCACCACCGTAATGTAGGCATTCTTTATAAGTGTAACATGTTCCAGTTAACCCATTTGTAGTTGGACAGGGGTCGTTTGGAAAACGTAAGATGAGGAAGATACTAGGCCCTAAAACAGGCCTTGGTCAGATTGGAATAATAAAAATACTTATTTACTTAGTACTTACAAGGAAAAAAGTTCGAACCAACGCCTTGAATCCAAATAAAACAACAAATTAAGGCTAATTTTATAATCATTATTCTATTTTGGGGTTTTAAAATGACCAGAAGTGCATTTAAACCTTAAGCCTAATTCTTCAAACTGCTTATGTAAGAAGTGTTGCATAACAAGTGGTGGTTTTACGTAGAAAAATACCAAAAGATCTTTATTTTTAATACCTAGGTGACAAAAGAAAACGCCTTTTAATAACATTTATAACATATAAGAAAAAAGAAAGCAAATACATTTTGAAATTATCTTAGCGGAAGTTTGCTTTTCTTGGTCGTAAAAGCATAACTTGTATTTGAAACCGAAACTAAGAGGATAAGTATTGTTCCGCCATCTATATTTTATTCAATGTACTATTAAGCAAAAATAATTTTGGCACTAATTTTTCAAATATTTAAAAAGGGGAAAAAAAAATTATAAAAATTCTCGTTTTGCAATTCTTGCAAAATTGGTCATTTGATTTTTGCATCAATCAATCAAAATAATCTGAGTAATGTTTAAATTTAGCTGCTGACGAAATTATCAAAGTCTTTTTATCATTCAATAACCTCATCATTAAATTATCGTGAAAGATAATTGGCATAACATGTTATTTTACCGTCTAGACTGTTACAGTAAAAGGCTGGTAGCTGCCGCTTCGCAATATTTTATTTTTCAAGCATTAACATATTTGTTCCCTTATGCCACGTTTAACTTTCAATAAACCGATTAGGCTTAATCATTCTGGGTGTGTTTAAAAAAAATAAATCGTAATTTTGTTTCACAATATATTTCTTAAAATATCTGGGCGTTTTTGTTATAGTTTTATTTTAAACTAAAACTAATTTTTATTTAGGTTTTATTCAGTTTACGCAACCCAACTTAACCTATATTCTTCCATTCGTTTAAAGAAAATAAATCTCACACGAAATTTGTTTTTTAAATTACTTTATTCCTATTCACAAAGTCCGGTTTATAATTTGCATAATGAATTTTTTTTTATTTATTCTTTTTAAAACACGTACATTGTTTTGAGTTTCCCGCCATTTGAACCAGAGGTCGCTCGTGCTAAATGAAAATCCCGGGGATTACGATTTCCGAGCTCCTTATTGGTTAATAGAGCCAGCCCGGCAACAAAGTTCGCCTGTAATTGGTTGTCATCACCCCACCTAACCCGGCTTCGTTCGCGGCTTTACATCTACTCGTGACGTAATAACATTGGTCAATCATTCATCAGGTTATAAAGGGCCGAAATCCGATCGTAACTATGTCAGATACACCTAACAAGAAATTGAAAATGGCCAGTTCTCTCGATCAACTACGCGCCTTGACCATCGTAGTCGCCGATTCGGGCGATTTCGAAAGTAAGTACCTTAATTTGTTCATTATCGGATCTGAAACCTTAAGCCTTGGTCTTATTATATTAAGGAATAATGGAAGCCATGCAGTTCTTAGTTAATAAGTCGAAAAATAATTGCTTATCTTAGTTTAAAATCTTATTTCCGTGATAATTACGTATTAAGTTGACAGTTTTATCAAAATCTTACGATATTTTTCAGCTATGAAACAATATAAGCCTACTGATGCCACAACTAATCCATCCTTAATATTGGCTGCGGCAAAATTACCCCAATATCAGCATTTAATTGATAAAGCCATTGAATATGGGAAAAAACAGGGAAAGTAAGTTAACATCTACACTTTTCCTGTTGAGTTTAAACCTACCTTAACTTCCAGGATGTTTTTTAAACCATTTTTCCTTCATAATTATAAATAGAACTAAATCTGAACAAATCTCTCATGCCATGGATAAGTTATTTGTTCTTTTTGGCTGTGAGATTTTAAAGATTATTCCTGGTCGAGTTTCAACTGAGGTTGATGCTAGATTGTCCTTTGATAAGGATGCTTCCATCGCAAAGGGAAAGAAATTAATTCAACTTTATAAAGAAGAGGGCGTTAGTAGCGATAGAATTTTGATTAAATTAGCCACAACATGGGAAGGTGTACAAGCTGCCAAGTATGAAAAATAGGCCTAATATTAGGCCTAAATATTAATAATCTACCATTTTCCTTAAAGGGTTCTCGAAGAGGAAGACAACATTCATTGCAACATGACACTTTTATTCAATTTTGCCCAAGCAGTAGCGTGTGCCGAAGCCGGTGTTACTTTGATATCCCCTTTTGTTGGACGTATTTATGATTGGTTTGTGGCCAATGGAGACAAGAAAACCTTTGACCCTATTGATGACCCCGGTGTTAGAAGCGTCACCCGCATTTATAACTACTATAAGAAGTTTGGGTACAAAACGGTGGTTATGGGAGCTTCTTTCCGTAATGTGGATCAAATTAAGGCCTTAGCCGGTTGCGATCTCTTAACTATTAGTCCAAATCTACTGGAATTGTTGCAGAATTCTACTGCTGAAGTTAATGCGCACTTAACTGAGCAATCTGGTAATTTAATTGGTTTAATTGGCCTTATTCCTGACTGATCAACGCCACCGAGACATAGCGGCGACTTTTGGAACTATAATAATACAGTAGCCAATTACAGGGTGGCGCTGGAGTCGATGGACTCTGATGGAGATCTGTAATTGGCTACAGTATTATTATAGTTCCAAAAGTCGCCGCTACGCCTCGGTGGCGTTTATCAGTCAGGAATAAGGCCAATTAAGAGTTAATTAATTTTTTAATTATAGCCAAGAAACAAGACATAGATAGAGTTGAGTATGACGAGAAGAAGTTCCGTTGGGAACTTAATGAAGATCAAATGGCCACCGATAAGCTCTCTGATGGAATTAGAAAGTTTGCCGCTGATGCTGTTAAACTTGAAAATCTCTTAGCGGAGAAATTAAAGTAGATTTTCTTATGTTTGTGTTCAAAGTTGTTGTAACGGGGAATTTTCTCTGAATTTTTTTGATAGGTCTCTTCTCTTTATATTTTCTATATTGGAAATGTTTAATTAATAAATAATGATTAATTAATAATACTTAAGGTTTATTACTGTGATTAGAAATTTTATACATTTGTTTGATAGGGTTGACTCTTTAATTAATTTTTCAAAACTTGCATTACAAAAATAAAAATAAATTGATTGGTTATTACTTATTTGGAATTGTTTGTTTTATATTATTTGAGCTTCTAGAAAATATGGTTTAAATATTTAGGATTCTGCATTATATTTTTCTGAATAAAATAATCTGGTAATAAAACACTTGATAATAATTTCTTACATTTTGTGTTTCACTTTTCCTTTAAATTAAGCCTAAGTTCCTTTAAATTAAGCCTAAGTTCCTTTAAATTAAGCCTAAGTTCCTTTAAATTAAGCCTAAGTTCCTTTAAATTAAGCCTAAGTTCCTTTAAATTAAGCCTAAGTTCCTTTAAATTAAGCCTAAGTTCCTTTAAATTAAGCCTAAGTTCCTTTAAATTAAGCCTAAGTTCCTTTAAATTAAGCCTAAGTTCCTTTAAATTAAGCCTAAGTTCCTTTAAATTAAGCCTAAGTTCCTTTAAATTAAGCCTAAGTTCCTTTAAATTAAGCCTAAGTTCCTTTAAATTAAGCCTAAGATTCATGATTAAATGGAAGACATTGTTTACAGCGCCTTCATAATGGGGCGGCTCAGAGTCACCAGATGGAGCACTAAGTCGCTCGAAATGGCGGATAATTTGTAGATAAATATCTAACATCTCTCTAATTGAAAGTAATATTAATAAAAGGATAATTATCAGTTAGTTTTTAAACTTAATATTCGTTATTAATAATTTTCCGAGGCAATTTACGTATTTTACGTTTTCCCGCCAGTTGTGACGTCACTTCCTTAACCCTAATCACTCAGCTCGGTTTAGTTCGCCCTCGTTTGCAGCTGCTACTTATGTCGCCAAAAATACTCATGCTTTTTATTAAATTTAATGCAAAAACGAACAATTAACATCAAATATTAACTCTAGTACATTTAAAACCATTTTGAAACATAACCGGTTTTTAAGTAAATGGAAATGCATAGTGTAAATAAAAGACCAAGGCTTAGTACTCAAAATGTTACGGTAAGTAATTGGCGCCATGGATTTATAATAGAAGCTTACGCTTCCTGGATATTTCACTCACCTTAAAAAGCGCGCAACATTTATTCCTCCTCTGAAATAGTACCAGCCTGGCACGCGCGTTTTTGACGTAGAATTTGAGGGAAATTCAGAGGGGGGGGGGGTTTAAGTTTTTCACGTGATCGAGTTCTAATTTTGAATAGCGCGCGCGCACGCCGAGAGAAAAAAGTTTACCTCAATTTCTACGTCATCAGCCCCAGTCCCCACCCGCGCGAATTTTTATGACATATATGTGTTTAAAATCAAAATGCCTTAAAGGCCCGTTTTCAATCAACTTTTTCCAAGCTTTTCGCTGTGGCTTTTTTGAAAACTTTTGACGGGCTTTCGAAGATAAAAAAATCTTCAAAAAAATTAAAACGGAAAAGCTGAAACTCGTATCGTTTTCAAACAAGCTTCAAATGAATAAAAAATTACAAGTGGGCGTGTTTTCATGTGTGTAGACGTCATTTTCTTTTCAAAAAAAAGTCCTAAACCCTAGCAAAACGCGCCAAAACTGTTTGAGCGGCAAAAGCTTAAAGAAAATGAGAAGCAAATATCAAACTCATTTAGATATCTGCTTCTCGAAGGTTTAAAGCCTGAAAAGACGAAAAGCTGAATTTGAAGCTTGTTTGAAAACACCAAGATTTTTGCTTCGGCTTTCCGCTGCCGCTTTTGAAGCAAAAGCTTAATTTCTGTTCAAAAAAATCTTGATTGAAAACGCGCCTTAAGTCCACAGTGAAAATATCCATGAAGCGTAAGCTTCTATTATAAATCCATGGCGATACCCTTCATGGTATTGCTCATTTTATAGAATGTAGATTTCTTTCCAACTTGAATTAATTAGTTCGTCGACTAATCAGCATTCCGTTTAATACACTAACAAAAAAGAGCCAAGTTACGTAAAAATTAAAATTACTTTATTTAAATTAGACTTAATTAATTTACTTAATTTATTTTTTAACTCATTTCATCTCAACCCTTTTAATTTATTTTAATTGTATAAATAATAGGACATCAATGTAAACACGCCAAACGCTTAATCATTGCTTCTAATGAAAAGTCTTTATTATTATTAAAATAACTATTTAAATTAATAATTAAAATGACTATTTAAAATAGTTTATCGACTAATCAGCGTTCCATTTAATACAATAACAAAAAAGAGCCAAGTTCAATAAAAATTAAAATGACAATTTAAATTAAAAAAAATAAAATGACAATTTAAAATAAGAATTAAAAAGCCATGTGGCGCCAAGTTGGAGGTACTCGGTCATTGTGTTAACTTTCGTGAGATCCGTCCTGAGAAGCTAAAGGATTTAAATTATTTTATTATTTAATCACAGTTACTTTTCGGGAAGAAAATAAAGAACCGATACCTGTTTAATAGCGTCCATAACAACTTGTTGCTACACCATCAGACAGTTAAAAAATTAAAATGCCAATTTAAATTAAAAAAAAATTAAAATGATAATTTAAATTAAAAAAAATTAAAATAACAATTTAAAATAAAAGTTTAAAAATTAAAATGACAATTTAAAATAAAAGTTTAAAAATTAAAATGACAATTTAAAATAAAAAAAATAAAATGACAATTTAAATTAAAAAAAAAATAAAATGACAATTTAAATTAAAAAAAAATAAAATGACAATTTAAAATAAAAATTAAAAAAATAAAATGACAATTTAAAATAAAAATTAAAAAGCCATGTTGGACTGAAATGATCTGGTGCACTGTAGTTAATTAAGAAGATTATATTAAAAGTTGCAAATATTTTAAGCAAGCACTAAGTCTACCGACGTGTATTTACATTTCAGCAAGCACCTGTGCTAATGCTACACCATCGGTGAGCTCACCAGCTGTGCTGTGAGGTGCTTCAACATCAAACGTTTTAATCTAATAAGGGATTAAATTTAATTATTTTCTAATCAATATGTAATTAGTTTATATAGATCATATTGTAACCATAAAATTAGAATGAAGGAAAGGGGGCCTAACTAAATAATACACAAAGAAAATGTAAACTGAAACTAAAACTAGAAGTTCCCAGGGTACCCGTTTAAAGGACTTATTATCCATGACTAACTATATTTACCAGACAGTCCATTGTAGTAAGAATAAGCAGTTCCTGATAGAAACAATACTTATTGTTTAATTGGAAAACGAACGCGTCTTCTTTACACTGCAGAGGAAGGAGAGCAACTGGCGTGCTTACAGATTGTAAGCGGGGGTTTTTATACCCGCGAAAATATGTTTTTTAATAATTTAGACGATAATTATTATAATGGCCAACTTAGATTACCGGTGGTAGAAGGCCTGCCAGCTTTACCCGAGCCCCATGTTAAAAAAAACGACTAGCAAAATCGCCCCTAGTTCCGACTTCCGCCGTTAGGTGCGCTACCAACCCAGTTTTCCTCCTAATGCTTTTTCTATGGGGGAAAAAAATCGGAAGTGGACTCGGTTTAAGAGCATTTTTAATATATTTACCGATTTTTTTCGTGGCAGAGTTTTAAATGAGAAGTCAAGTAAGTTCTAATCTATATTTTGAGACCAATTTCATAATTTTCCGTCCGTTATTTGACGAGTAATCAACATTCAAAGTTGGGGGTAGAGCTGGCAGGCCTTCTACCATCGGTAATCTAAGTTGGCCATGCCTCGTCTGAAATAGTACCATGGATGAAGGATGCGCGTGAAAAACATTCGACGCTCAAGAGGATGTGCAACTCCCTATACTAAAAAGTAGACAAGTCGATACTAGCGCCGCCTGGAAACCCTCGCGGGAAAAATAAAAAATACTTGACATAAGTAAAAAACACGCGCTACCGTAAATTTTTTTCCTTAGAGTCGTCTGCTAGAAGCATAACAGACGGTTTTTTTCTTTCTGCGCGCATCGGAGACCGATTTTTTTACTGTACGGTTTTTCGCACTTCCGGTTTCTACGTCACGCTACGCATCGATGGGACACCGATCGCAGCGGCTGGAAGAGCAGGTTTTTTTCGATGCGAATCGGATTTATGACGTCATTAATTGAAGTTTAACATGGCGAGCATTCCAGTCCAAAGCCACTAGCGAAACAATAACACATTTTTCTTTTTTATATCTTTTCGATTCAACTGCAATTAAGGTTAATTCCGTTTCATCCTCATAGATACTTTATTTAATAACAAAAATAACAGTTTTCGATTCAATCCAAGATCTCTAGCAGACGCCATCATGGAAACCATCATCAAACGCAAAAAAATCGTTCAGTGACGCCTGACGTCACTCTAACGTAGCGTTCGGAAAAATACACATCGGTAGCGGTAACGGCTTTTTCCGATTTCCAGTTACTGAACGTAGCCTTTATGACATGTGTTGAAAATCAAAATGCCTTACTGAAGGCCACAGTGAAATATCCATGAAGCGTAAGCTTCTATTATAAATCCATGGCGATACCCTCCATGGTATTGCTCATTTTATAGAATGTAGATTTCTTTCCAACTTGAATTAATTAGTTCGTCGACTAATCAGCATTCCGTTTAATACAATAACAAAAAAGAGCCAAGTTGCGTAAAAAGTAAAATTACTTTATTTAAATTAAACTTAATTAATTAATCTACTTAATTTAACTCATTTCATCTCAACCTTTTTAATTTATTTTAATTTTATAAATAATAGGACATCATTGTAAACAATCCAAACGCTTAATGATTGCTCCTAATAAAAAGTCCTTATTATTATTAAAATTACTATTTAAACTAATAGGCCTAATTAAAATGACTATTTAAAATCGTTTATCGACTACTCAACCTTCCATTTAATACAATAACAAAAAAGAGCCAAGTTCAATAAAAATTAAAATGACAATTTAAATTAAAAATTAAAAAGCCATATCGGATTGAAACATTTTGGTGCACTCTAGTTTATTAAGAGGATTATATTAAAAGTTGAATATTTTTAAGCAAGCACTAAGTCTATCGTGTATTTACATTTGAGATAGAACCTCCGCTAACGCTACTCCATCAGAGAGTTAAAAAATTAAAATGACAATTTAAATTAAAAAAAAAATTAAAATGACAATTTAAATTTAAAAATAATTAAAATGACAATTTAAATTTAAAAAAAAATTAAAATGATAATTTAAATTTAAAAAAAAATTAAAATGATAATTTAAATTTAAAAAAAAATTAAAATGATAAATTAAATTTAAAAAAAAATTAAAATGATAATTTAAATTTAAAAAAAAAATTAAAATGATAATTTAAATTTAAAAAAAAATTAAAATGATAATTTAAATTTAAAAAAAAATTAAAATGATAATTTAAATTTAAAAAAAAATTAAAATGATAAATTAAATTTAAAAAAAAATTAAAATGATAATTTAAATTTAAAAAAAAAATTAAAATGATAATTTAAATTTAAAAAAAAAATTAAAATGACAATTTAAATTTAAAAAAAAATTAAAATGATAATTTAAATTTAAAAAAAAATTAAAATGATAATTTAAATTTAAAAAAAAATTAAAATGATAATTTAAATTTAAAAAAAAATTAAAATGATAAATTAAATTTAAAAAAAAATTAAAATGATAATTTAAATTTAAAAAAAAAATTAAAATGATAATTTAAATTTAAAAAAAAAATTAAAATGATAATTTAAATTTAAAAAAAAAATTAAAATGATAATTTAAATTTAAAAAAAAAATTAAAATGATAATTTAAATTTAAAAAAAAATTAAAATGATAATTTAAATTTAAAAAAAAATTAAAATGATAATTTAAATTTAAAAAAAATTAAAATGATAATTTAAATTTAAAAAAAATTAAAATGACAATTTAAATTTAAAAAAAAATTAAAATGATAATTTAAATTTAAAAAAAAATTAAAATGATAAATTAAATTTAAAAAAAATTAAAATGATAATTTAAATTTAAAAAAAAATTAAAATGATAATTTAAATTTAAAAAAAAATTAAAATGATAATTTAAATTTAAAAAAAAATTAAAATAATTTAAATTTAAAAAAAAAAATTAAAATGACAATTTAAATTTAAAAAAAAAATTAAAATGATAATTTAAATTTAAAAAAAAATTAAAATGATAAATTAAATTTAAAAAAAAATTAAAATGATAAATTAAATTTAAAAAAAAAATTAAAATGATAATTTAAATTTAAAAAAAAAAAATTAAAATGATAATTTAAATTTAAAAAAAAAATTAAAATGATAATTTAAATTTAAAAAAAAAATTAAAATGATAATTTAAATTTAAAAAAAAATTAAAATGATAATTTAAATTTAAAAAAAAATTAAAATGATAATTTAAATTTAAAAAAAAATTAAAATAATTTAAATTTAAAAAAAAAATTAAAATGACAATTTAAATTTAAAAAAAAAATTAAAATGATAATTTAAATTTAAAAAAAAATTAAAATGATAAATTAAATTTAAAAAAAAATTAAAATGATAAATTAAATTTAAAAAAAAAATTAAAATGATAATTTAAATTTAAAAAAAAAAAATTAAAATGATAATTTAAATTTAAAAAAAAAATTAAAATGATAATTTAAATTTAAAAAAAAATTAAAATGATAATTTAAATTTAAAAAAAAAATTAAAATGATAATTTAAATTTAAAAAAAAAATTAAAATGATAATTTAAATTTAAAAAAAAATTAAAATGATAATTTAAATTTAAAAAAAATTAAAATGATAATTTAAATTTAAAAAAAATTAAAATGATAATTTAAATTTAAAAAAATTTAAATGATAATTCTATTTAAAAAAAATTAAAATGATAATTTAAATTTAAAAAAAATTAAAATGATAATTTAAATTTAAAAAAAATTAAAATGATAATTTAAATTTAAAAAAAATTAAAATGATAATTTAAATTAAAAAAATAAAATTATAATTTAAATTAAGAAAAATTTAAAAATTAAAATTATAATTAGTTTCAAGTTCCAGACATCGAGCGTTTAATTTTTTTCTTGCTTCATGATCTAGTTGAAGATATTCGGTCATTTCGTTAACCTCCGTGAAGTCCGGCCTGAGTAGCTAAAGGATTTAAATTATTTTATTATTTAATCACAGTTAGTTTCGGGAAGAAAATAAAGATCCGATACCTGTTTGATGGCGTCCTTAACAACTTGTTGCGCATTTACCTCCAAACAACAAATGCCTTCGAAGTAAACATCTTTTTGGGCGCAATTTATCGCGCATCCTAAGATGAGCAGTAATAAACATGTTAACTCCGTCGTAAACTGAAACTAAAACTAGAAGTTCCCAGGGTACCCGTTTAAAGGACTTATTATCCATGACTAACTATATTTACCAGACAGTCCATTGTAGTAAGAATAAGCAGTTCCTGATAGAAACAATACTTATTGTTTAATTGGAAAACAAACGCGTCTTCTTTACACTGCAGAGGAAGGAGAGCAACTGGCGTGCTTACAGATTGTGAGCGGGGGTTTTTATACCCGCGAAAATATGTTTTTTAATAATTTAGACGATAATTATTATAATGGCCAACTTAGATTACCGGTGGTAGAAGGCCTGCCAGCTTTACCCGAGCCCCATGTTAAAAAACGACTAGCAAAATCGCCCCTAGTTCCGACTTCCGCCGTTAGGTGCGCTACCAACCCAGTTTTCCTCATAATGCTTTTTCTATGGGGAAAAAAAAAATCGGAAGTGAACTCGGTTTAAGAGCATTTTTAATATATTTACCGATTTTTTGTCGTGGCAGAGTTTTAAATGAGAAGTCAAGTAAGTTCTAATCTATATTTTGAGACCAATTTCATAATTTTCCGTCCGTTATTTGACGAGTAATCAACATTCAAAGTTTGGGGTAGAGCTGGCAGGCCTTCTACCACCGGTAAATTCTAAGTTGGCCATGCCTCGTCTGAAATAGTACCAGCCTGGCACCATGGATTTATAATAGAAGCTTACGCTTCCTGGATATTTCACTGTAGCCTTCAGTAAGGCATTTCGTTTTTAAACACATTTATGTCATAAAAATTCGCGCGGGTGGGGACTGGGGGGGGGGGCTGATGACGTAGCGTAAGCTTCTATTATAAATCCATGCTGGCACGCGCGTTTGTGACGTAGAATTTGAGGCAAATTCAGAGGGGGGTTTAAGTTTTTCACGTGATCGAGTTCTAATTTTGAATAGCGCGCACGCCGAGAGAAAAATGTTTGCCTCAATTTTACGTCATCAGCCCACGCCCCCCCCCCCAAGTCCCCACCCGCGCGAATTTTTATCAAAATGCCTTACTGAAGGCTACAGTGAAATATCCATGAACTTCTATTATAAATCCATGGTGGCGCCAAAATATCAGGGCGGTAGAATTGGTACGTCAAAAAGTTAAATTTTCCCTCCGTAATCTAATCCCCTCCCCTTTCTCTCTCTCTCCCTCCCCCCTCTCCATCTCGTCTGCGAGTAAAGTGTGTAGATTTTTCGGTGACTCGAACTGAATCCGCGTACGTGAGACTCCGACGGTTTGTCGCGGAATTTCGGGCCCTAGTTTCGGCGTTCTCGGATTTAGGGTTAGGGCCAGTTTGGGAACTTCGTTCGTGAAGTTTACTAACACGCGAAAATGCCCGAAACACGGTCCAGTTCGGCGCTTTTTAAACGGGCGGAACAATTAAAACGTTGGAATGAATCGGAAACTAATCAAGTACCGTGCGATGCCAGCAAAACATCCAGGATTAAATTTAGTGACGGGTGTGTGTTTTTGGCCGCTTGTGCCTCCGGCGATAAAGACGAGGTCGAGCGACTTCTGTCCCTCGGTGCTGACATAAACACTGCCAATGTGGATGGACTCACGGCTTTACATCAGGTAAAAACCATTTAATTATCTACTAAAATCATCCTTTTCGTAAGTACGTTAAAGATTTTCAAAGAGTTAAGCGAAATAAAACCCCTTAATGCCGTTACTATTTTAAGCCAAGGCTTAGCGAAGCCCTTGATAAATGTCAGCCTAACCTAAGACTAAGAAATTCATTATATCTAAGTACGTTAGCCTTTAGTCGTAGTTTAAGGTTAGGCTGACTTAAAGTTGCAATATTATGATGGAGGGAATGTAAATTTGGAGCAATGGCGGGTACGGAACTGGGTTCACGTTTCAAACTTTGAATATTTTGACGTATTTACGACTGAACCTTTATTTTTTTCTGTGTGTTAACCTTGAATAGGACTTAATTGCTTTTACTTTACGGTATAATTTATCGCGTTTGTAATTACCATAAGTTACCCCTTTCTATTCATTTGAATTTAGTAGATATCGTTGTCAAAAATAAAGCCACAAATGTAACAAACACTCGTTTTAAGAACAGGGGTGGTTTATTGATAATATTTTAGTGGTATCACTTCAAATTATGAACTTCTGACATTATATATATACCTATGATTACATATTAATTAAGATTAGGTAGTCATATCGGCGTCTAATTCTTAATGGGTAATTAAATGTTTGCAAAACCAAATAAACCAACAGGCATTTAAAACTGGTTTGAATTTTAGAGTTTAAAGGGCCAAAGGTCAACTTCAGTCTGACCTAGAAAAACATAGATAACATTACGCTAAATTCCCAATAGTTTTTCCTTTTTTTTTGTTTTAAAAATTGAAGATTTAAAGTTCCTCTTCACAATAGATAAAATTGTTTTGACCTAAAACAACTTTACAGAAAATGAGAAATTTAAAAAAAAAATAAAAATTGATATTTCCGAGAAAGGAGTTATGAGGGATTTGTTAACTGTCAAAAATCATCATATTTATTCAATTTTTAAGTAGGTTTTTTTTTTAGTAATATTATTGAACATAACATATCGTCTGTAACTAAATAACATCCACCCAAATTCACGCATTCGTTAAAAACTTAAAAATTAGTGGGTTTCTTTATATTTTAAAGAATTTTTCATCCCCCCTCCCAGGGCTAATCTTAAACGACGTGGTTTTAGAGGTAGCTTATTGTTTTTGCGTTATTTGTATATCAATAATTGTAAAAAAAACACCAAAATACAGTTTGTTAGTCTGCACACGTCACAAATGACTGGCAGAAACCCTTGTAATTACAAATTATCTATTACTTCCAATTTAATTTTTAATTATCATTCTTCGTACACGTAATTATCTAACGGTTCCAGTTAATTACTTTAAAAAAACTTAACAATATTTAACAATTAGGGTTAAAATACAATTCAGTAGATTATATTATTTCAGTTGATGTTAACCAACGTTACAAGTTGTTGGCCAATTTCTCTTTAACGGATTTAGGCTTAGGGATTATCACCAGTTCTTTCTTTTTTTAAATTTTTGCAAGTACTAACGTCTTTGGTTGCCTAAGGAAAGAGGCAGGCAAGCAGGCAGGCAGGCTTATGTGGGAGTAACATTTATTAATAAGATGAATCCCAAAATAAATCTTAAATATTCCAGCAGACGTCTCAGACTAGGCGGTTGTAGTTTCGAATGAAATCCTTATAACAACTTCTAAGCCCGTCAGGCGACGTTTTGAAAAATCTTTTTTAAATTTTTTATGATAAATTTATGTATTGAATTTTTCAACCTGATTCAACACGTGGCTCTGACTCTTTGAATGGTGCCTGTTTGTTTGTTGTTTTTGCCACATGTCAGGGAAATTGTGGAAAAGCATGGGAAAAGTAAGGGAATTTGAAAAAAGGCCAAATAGATCAGGGAAATTTAAAATAGGTCAAGGAAAAGTCAGGGAATTTGAATTAGGAAATTTCGTGGCAACCCTATTTGTGTTTATTGTTTTTAAATCTAGTTTAAATTAAATATTTGGGACCGAGTGGTGGTGGAATTAGTTTAATTTTTAATATAATTTAGGCTTAATTTAGTGTCGATAAGTCGTTCTCTAATTTTGGTATTATTAAGTATTATAATTTAATTGTGGCAATTTGATTTTATATTTTTAAGTTTTGGGCTGCATTTAAATTAATATTTTCAAGTAGATCAAGAGTAGATAGAGAAAAATAGAGAGTACCACGTGAAAATAGACATTCAGTAGACTAAATTCACCAATTTTCATTGATCTCCCATTTCAAATTTGATCTCCACTTGAAAATTTAACATGATCTCAAACCAATATATATTTTTCAACTATACCGAGAGTAGATAGAGAAAAATAGAGAGTACCACGTGAAACTAGACATTCAGTAGACTAAAATCACCAATTTTCATTGACCTCCCATTTCAAATACGTCATCCACGTTCAAATTTGACTTGATCTTTAACCAATGTCTATTTTTCAACTATATCAACAGTAGATAGAGAAAAGCATAGAGTACCACGTGAAAGTAGACATTAAGTAGACTAAAATCACCAATTTTCATTGATCTACCATTTCAAATACGACATCCACGTTCAAATTTGACTTGAACTGAAACCAATGTCAATTTTTCAACTATAGAGTAAAATAGAGAGTACCACGTGAAAGTAGACATTCTGTAGACCAATTTTCATTGACCTCACGCCTATTTAAACCAACCAACCCTTGACGAAACAGTTGACGTCAAATTGTATACATGCACCATTTTGAATTTTTCTAAACGCAAAATCAACCTCGATCCATATGGGCCAGACATATCCTTGAAGATAAATTGAACATTTCATATTTCATTATAATAACTTTGAGAACGAATTAAAATTGGCAAGTATAGCCAAAACCTATTTATACCAGTCCTTTTGCTGCTTGCTCTTGGGGGAAACGTTAAGTCCCCCTTTCTCTCTCTCAAAGAGATTGACAATGTAGATATAAAGGAAACCGATGACATTGAAGAATTCCCGAGACATTTTGAACTAAATGTTCCCAATGTTCTATAGCCGCTACCATCATAAGTTTATAAGTGATATGCTCGCTCCATAAGTATGATATGCACTACCTATACGATTCGTAATGCTACTGAGAGACTTACAGCAGCTCGAGAAGGAGAACGACGGAAGCGAGTCAATTGAAGTCCTAAGTACACTCGGTGGTGGTTAATTAATTTTGCAGCTAGGACATATTCCATCTAGGCACTCTTATTTAGTCCGCATTACTAAGTCCCCTTTGACAGCAGCGCCACCTCACTCACCAGGACCCTCCCTTGCTTTACCTCCTCTCGAATCTATGACCTACCTCACTCACTCACTCACTCACTTCAAATTCATTACAAGCCTTTCAGTTTGTCATGACCAGATATTAATTAAACAAACTTATGGAACATAACATATCACTTATAAACTTATGCCTGACTGAAGTTTATAAATTGAAGTTTTTGTTGTTATGGAGTACGTACTTGTGGTTTTTAATGTTACGTCGTAATGAGTGTAGATGAATGGGAAGGAAAAATACACAAGTATTGTAGACTAAAAACGTCAACGATAACCTTTAAAAACTCACGTCTCTCTTAATCTGATTTTATCGAGGTTAATTCATTAATTTTTCAACTTAACTTTGATGCACTAAATACCAAGGAAGATCTGGTATTTTTATTTATTTTTTCTTTCTTTTCTAATGACAATTTAAAGAATTAAAACACATACACACTTGTTGTGTTCTTTTGCAAGGTTTACTTAAATACGTTTCATTACTTTGATTTTTATCAGACAAAACATAGATGTCTTTTACTAGGAATATTTAAGCGCCCATATGACTCCATCTGAATGAAGGTAAAGGGAGGGGCTTAAAACTTCGTTTAACTGCTAGCTCCTCCTTCCTCGTGTTAAGGGGAGGGGCTTAAAACTTCGTTTAACTGCTAGCTCCTCCTTCCTCGCGTTAAGGGGAGGGGCTTAAAACGTCGTTAAACTGCTAGCTCCTCCTTCCTAGCGTTAAGGGGAGGGGCTTAAAACTTCATTAAATTCCCAACTCCTCCTTCCTCGCGTCTCATTGGGTATTCGAATGTTATGTGTAGCTCTGTCGCTGTGCGCGTAGATCCTAAGATACATCGATGTCACGTGGTTTTTAAGTTGAAATGCATTATGCGTGACGTCAGGGGTGACGTTTTCTATAACTACTCCCCTTTAATTCAAGCAGAATGCTCTGTTAAAGATTTTTAGTAGAAGAGTTCTATGTGTTTCGGTCTAGATTGAGGTTTTTACGATTGTGAAATTTAAGTGTCTCTTTTGTAAGGTAGTTTGCCAATTCTTACTGCCGGTATTTTTAATTTTATTACAGTCTACATCAGCTAAGTTAATTAATTTTAGGGGACGTATATAAACGGGGATGGCCAAGGTGCGTGCGTTTTGCTTTTAACTGTTTCATTGTAGGACTAGAAGAGCATGGCGGGAAAGTTTACGTGTTTGAGGTTGCCAAAAAACCGTGGCGCAAAATAAAATAAAAGAAAAGAAAAGAAAGTACTTAAGATTAGGGGAAAATTCATTAGCGTGTTAAATACTAGGTAAAGGTGTATAGTATACTATCTCAACGGAGAGAAGGAATTAAAATACCAACTCCTGTACTTTTAATTAAAATGGGGCGTTTTTAATTAATTGTGTAATTAAGAGAAAAATAAGCTAATACCATATTTATTTTTATTTTGTCAAATTATTAATTTTATTTTAGGTGTTAATAACCTTTTAAAATATTTGGGATATTTCTAAGACTAAATTGAAATAATTTTTAACTATTATTATTTTTAATTTTCAGACCTATATTGATAATTAATAAATAATTAACGTAAATTTGAGAAAATACTAATATTTTTTTCTAGATTTTGAAACGTTTTTGTTAATTTAAATATGGTTTAATTAAGATTAAATTTAAATTAATTTCAATATACAGGTTATGAAATCTTATTTAATGTAATTAGAATTTATTGAAGGTCAATTCTAATAATTTCCTTCTTATCCCAATATTCCTAAAGAATGTTGATCCGTAAAGTACTTAATTTACCATAACAGGAATACATAAAGCTACTTGGAATTATTGCGCCTCCATGTTAATTTATATGATTTCGGGTTTTATGGGTATACTGGGCTTGAGAACTTGCTATATCCGTCACGTGCCTCATAATTCTGATGACTTCTTTCTAACTGTGATATTTTCATTGATTGGGTAAGAACACTAGTTCCTAGGAGCACGCAATACGCAAGGTGCAACAGGCGCAACAATGTAGCTTATTAATTCACCAGGTAAAATTCGTCATAAGTAATGATTAGTCTAGCTAGCTCCTCCCTTGCACAAAATCCGCCCAACTAGATACGTTTAGTGAAAATAGATATCTACGAAATAATTCCTAGTAGCCGTATGCATTTCCGGCCATACCATGCATAATTCCTAAAATTCTTATCTCAAAGACCCGAATTTAAGGAGTTCTTTTTATTTGACCGCCTACAGGGCCAAAAATCGGCGTGTATAAACTGGCTTAGTATATAACCAGCCATTAATAGACTGAGCTGGCTGTTATCGATGTCTTATTTATGTGCCTTTATTACTTCCTGCTAATGCTAAGTTTATATAGCTTTTACACTAGACTAAATGAAAATAGACCATGAAAATTATGTATTGAATCGTTGAGATTTATACAGTATTATGGCTTGTTCGATAATTTGCAAAGTGGTGAGAAACTTCTCAGCATCTAATTAAGTTTATCTGATTTAATTATGGATTTATGGCATGGTAATGTAATGTTTATGAGATGAACATGGCAGGGGGTATGAAATGTATAGTAGCGGATGTTTAGTTATAAGGTGCCTATTACCAAAAAGAACTCTTTATTAATTATATTAAATCAGGGATTGATTTAATTTTAGAAGTAGGAATGGAGAACAGAGTAATATCTGGGCGCGCGCGTCAAAGTCCTGGACCCCCTTTTAACGGGACGGGGGGGGTATGAAAGAAGAGGCGGGAGGGTCATAGCGACAGAGGTAAAAAGGAATTACGTCACTATTTTTGGCCGTCCCCGTCAGAGCAACGTCATCAAAACGTAAGGTTTAAATGAGCAGCCAATAAGATAATTTAAACTTTTTCGTTACGCGTTGATTGGAGGGAGGGGCATATCTATACTGGGGGGTGGTCTATGAGTCGGAATAACTGAAGTAAATACTAACCGTTCCGTTCTCCATTCGTACTTCTAAAATTAAATCTTATAAATCTTCCTTTTAAATTTTTAATTATTAAAACCGCTTTAATTTAGACATAATTTCGTTTCCTAAGACTTAATGATAGATATTACGATTAGGTACATGTTTTAAATCACGAAATTAATTCACGCCTGGCTGCATTTTTCACCCATAGTTACTACCATCGCAATAAAAAAAACCGGAGATTCGTCTTAAGTGCGCCGGGGCCAATAACATTTAATACAGAGTAATGACACCATGGTATTATCTAATAAGGGGAATAATAGTATTGTCTGCCGTTACTCGAACTCGTAAATCATTTTAGATCGTGGCCGTCTACGTAGGGGATGGACACGGGTAATAAAGTAACCACAAAAGCTTAAATGAAACACATCAACACAGAGTACAAAAGACTAGTCCGTGGTCTATGGAATGTTAACCTGATGGGCGAGGTGGTTCAGTACTCAGCAAGAAATCTGCCGTCATTATTAGCTATGTCAAGAAGCGATATCTATAGTTTACAAGGGAGAAGGTATAAATTCGCACCACATTTTTAGCATCTTTATCTCCAGTCCAAACGTTACGTAGACGTGTCCGGAGTTAATCCCCGCCGCCTCTAAATTACAACAACCCCCAGCATCTCATTGGTTCTTGAAAACTCGTGCACGTCAGCGCGACGCGAATGAGAAAAAATTACAGTCATATTTTCCGACTGAGGAGGGGAGGCGAAATAGCCCGTGGCCTCCTTTTACGTCCCTTGTATTTTGAAAGGGGGGGACTGCAGGACTATGGCCCGCGAATACTTAGCCACTTCTCCCTAATCAAATAGATATCGCTTCTTGGTATAATGTTATGTCTGTCTATTTTAGGCCTATTTTAGTATTTGGAGGGAACGGCAACACTATAGTCGTCATAGCGGCGTTTCTCCAGGTGTTTGTAATGGTGCGTGTATATTGTATACTCTTACATGCACTTGTAATAGGCAAGAACGCGCTCGAGTCTCTGTTCCTTTCGGAAGTTAACTCAGGAAGTCTTTTGGGAGAGAGACGGATCTATTTTGGTCCCTTTCTAGCAATCCCCGATGAAACCGGTGTTTAAAAATAGACCTTAAGATCCATACTGTACTATGTACGTCGAAAGAAATACACTAACACCCCATCAGCTAACGAACACCGCACCACCACGTTATTGTCTTAGTGGTGGTGTCTTTGTAGACGAGGTACATTCCTAACATTCAAAAAATAAAATGTTTTAAGTCAAAAATAATTTAATTATAACACAAAGGTTTGGTAGTAGTATTTGGAATTTGTGTTCAATTTTAAAATTATTTCTGTTTGGGTTATATAAGCTTTCAAAAATGTTAACCTTTGAATTGGACGCAAGATGTTGAAGGTCTAAGTTTAATTTTGAGTGTAGGTGGGCCTAAGAAGTGCTAGTTTAGTTTAAAAATAGATACGACTCCAAACTACCAAGCATCCTCTAGTATAGCTTTGCTTACACGCCGAACGTTGACTTTTAATATGTACCTTATCTATTTGAAGAGACAGAAAAAATTATTCACAAACCACTTCTTATTTCTCTCTTATTTTTTTAATATCTTGTATTTCATTGCCAGTGTCTTTTTTGAAAGACATCTTAGTTCTTTTTAGAAGGGTCTCTTTGAAGATACGACCCCCAAGTTATCAAAATGATATCATATATTAAACGAATTTAAATATATTTAATCTGAATTCGTTTCGCATGACGTACTAGCATCTCTTTTCTTGTTATAAACCAGCCAGGAATGCATATAGACCTAATAGGAATAATTTTGTATTCATCCATTTTCTCTCAAACGTATCTGGGGCGGGGTTTGTGGGAGGAGCTAGCTAGATTAATCATTGTGTATGGCGAATTAATAATCTATCTCGCTGCCTGTTGCACCTTGCACGTGTCTAGGACCTCGCGTTGCAACCAATGGAATAACAGTTAGGAAAGACTCCATCAGAATTATTAAGAGGCGTGACGCTATAGTAAGTTCTCAAGCCCGGTATACCCACACTCCCGCTTAGATATTATCATGGAATATATGGTGGAGCAATAATTCCTAGTTGTTGTATGTATTTCCTGTTGGCTTTCGAGGAGGTTATTGCCTTAGTAATTAGGGTTAGATACTTACGAAACTTTGGAAAGGTCAACAAACACTCGGGTTCATGGGGTAAATAAAAATAAAAACATAATTATATTTGGCGTAACGTCAAGTTTTGATGTATTTTTAATCGTCTAAGCTAAATTTGTATTTTTAAAATTAGAAATGAATTTGAATTAACATAAATTTTAGGCTTGTATCGATGACAACTTGGATATGGTTGAATTTTTGGTTGAGCATGGGTGTGACTTGAACCGTGGTGACAACGAAGGTTGGACGCCACTTCACGCCACGGCCTCATGTGGTTTCGTCAGTATCGCCAGGTACCTGATTGAAAGAGGGGCTAATGTCGCCGCCGTCAACAATGACGGAGACCTACCCATTGATATTGGGGACTCCACCGAAATTGAGGAACTTCTACAAGCCGAAATAGACAGGTTAGGTACGTATCATGGTCCAGGCAACCCCTAAAAGCCCAGCTGTCCTTTAATTCCTATAAAATCCTATATTTTTTTTGAACCTATAATATTTTTATGCTATAATTTCATGAAAGGTCGACTATCATATTTTTCCAATAAGGTATTTAATTTTATTTGGCTTAGGTATTGACTGCGACGCTGTTAGGTTAGAGGAGGAACGTATCATGTTGGATGACGCCAAACAATGGCTAAACGCCCGTAAAGTCGAGGACAAAATTCACCCCAAAACGGGGGCCACCGCCTTGCATGTCGCCTCGGCTAAAGGTTACATTAAAGTCATGAGTATCTTAATTCAAGCCGGGGCGGACCTTAACATGCAAGACAACGATGGTTGGACGCCCTTACATGCCGGGGCACATTGGGGACAGAAAGAAGCCTGTGAAATACTTGCCGAGAATTTAGCCAATATGGACATTCAGAATTTTGCGGTAAGCCACTTTAAGAATACTTCTTAATTTATTTACCCTTTGACCTGTCAAATAATTTAACGTAGCTCCTTGAAGAATTCTTATTTTATCTAACCTTTGACCTGTAAGATAATATTTAACATAGCTCCTTGAAGAATTGTTATCTACCCTTTGACCTGTAAAATAATTTAACGTAGCTCCTTGGAGAATTCTTATTGACCCTTTGACCTGTAAAACAATTTAACGTAGCTCCTTGAAGAATTCTTATTGACCCTTTGACCTGTAAAACAATTTAACGTAGCTCCTTGGAGAATTCTGATTGACCCTTTGACCTGTAAAATAATTTAACGTAGCTCCTTGAAGAATTCTTATTGACCCTTTGACCTGTAAAATAATTTAACGTAGCTCCCTGAAGAATTCTTATTGACCCTTTGACCTGTAAAATAATTTAACGTAGCTCCCTGAAGAATTCTTATTGACCCTTTGACCTGTAAAATAATTTAACGTAGCTCCCTGAAGAATTCTTATTGACCCTTTGACCTGTAAAATAATTTAACGTAGCTCCTTGAAGAATTCTTATTGACCCTTTGACCTGTAAAATAATTTAACGTAGCTCCTTGAAGAATTCTTATTTTATCTACCCTTTGACCTGTAAAACAATTTTACGTAGCTCCTTGAAGAATTCTTATTTTATCTACCCTTTGACCTGTAAAATAATTTAACGTAGCTCCTTGAAGAATTCTTAATTTATGTACCCTTTGACCTGTAATGAAAAAGGGGTAACAAATTGGCATGTTGTACTTGTTGTTGTAGGGTCAAACGTGTTTTGACGTCGCAGATCCTGACTTAATTAAAGTCTTAGAAGAGTTGAAGAAGAAACAGGCATCGGTAAGTAATTAATTTACTAATTATTAATTATTAATTATATTTAAGTTTATTGAAACTTAACTAAATAATCTTAATATGCCTTTTAAGTTATCTATTGACAAACCCGAAATCCAAGAAATCCTTCAAAGAAAAGCCCCGCCTCCTTTGAAACGTCGTACATCGGTAACTAGAATGAGCAATGCAGATAAGAGTATTGTTGTTATGAAGGACACTTTTGCCGAACGAGCCCAAATTGAAGCCAATTTACGACTTGATGAGGAGGAAGAGGAAGAAAAAGGTTAGTTAATTATTATTTGCATCTAATTACATATTGCTAATTAATTGATTAACACAGCTAATTAAATTTAGCTCTAATTAATAATTTCATTTTCTAACTATTATTACGCTTTGTTTTTGCGAAATTACCAACCATTTTTAGATAAAAAAGCTATAAACGCCGTTAATGAAGTTAAAAAAGTGGTTCCAGCTACGACTAAAGACACTAATTTAGGTGTGTATAACAACACATTCATTGTTAACACTTTGCTTGATTGTAGGCCTACATCCGCTTTAATTCTAATTTATTTAATTCTAATTATTAGCCCCAGTTTGCTTAAGTAAGTATTTAATTAAGTTTTATTTGAACGCGTTTATTACAGTTCAAAATGAACCGATTAAAAATGAGAGGATACCCGAGGTTCCTGTTGAAACCAAAGAAAAAGAAACGCCAAAAGAAGAAGTTCGGCAACCTGTAAGTTTTGGGGTATTTTTTGGGGTCAGGGGTCAGGGAATGGTTTTTGATCTTATTTTCTACCTTTAACCATTAATTTCAATTATGTTTGAGTTACGTTTAATGGTTTTTATCACATTTTGAATAGACAAGGCTTAGTTGTTCAGTAAAAGAACGATGCAGGTCAAATTTTAAGTGTTAGGCTTAGCTACAAGAGTCCAAGGCTTAAGATACTTTGGTAGATCTTATTTTCGACCTTTAACCATTAATTTCGATTAGGTTTGAGTTAGATTTAATGTTTTTATCACATTTAGAATTGGTAAGGCTTATTTGTTTCAGGGTCAAATGATTTAGGTCATTTTTTAAGTGTTAGACTTAGCTACAAGAGTCCAAGGCTTAAAACACTTCGGTAGATCTTATTTTCGACCTTTAACCATTAATTTCAATTAAGTTTGAGTTAGATTTAATGGTTTTAATTGAATTTTGAATTGGTTAGGCCTAGTTGTTACAGGTCAAATGATTTAGGTCAAATTTGAAGTATTAGGCTTAGCTACAAGAGTCCAAGGCTTAATATACTTTAGTAGATCTTATTAACCATCAATTTAATTCAGATTTTTGGTAGGTTTATGTTCTTTCTCTGTCTTTTCAGTTGTCCGTTGTCATTCCTAACGCGAAAAGAAAGGATGACGAAGAAGACGCGGACGTTATGAGATGGAAAACTAGACGACAGAATTCAAATATGTCAGAAACTCCGCCCATTTCACCGGCAGTTCGAAACGAAGAAACTGTAACCACTAAAATTATACCAAAGAAACCACAACCGGAGTTGATTCAACAAGAATCTATCGAATCTAATAATGAAAATGAGATTAATCTGCAAAGGACACCATCCATTGATGAAAATGAGATTAAAAGTCCGACTGAGGATAATTCGTCACAGTTTAGGAGGTGAATATGAACTTTATTACTCAATTTTCATTTGGCAAGGCTTAGTTGTTTCAGGGTCAAATGATTTAGGTCAAATTTGAAGTGTTAGGCTTAGCAACTTGAGTCCAAGGCTTAACACACCTTGTTACATCTTGTTTTCGACCTTTTACCATCAATTTCAATTAGATTTGAGTTAAGTTTAATGTTTTTATCAAATTTTGAATTGGCAAGGCGTTGTTGTTTAAGGGTCAAATGATTTAGGTCAAATCTTTAGTGTTAGGCTTAGCAACTTGAGTCCGAGGCTTAAAATACTTTGTTATATCTTGTTTGGTGACCTTTTACCATCAATTTCAATTAGATTTGAGTTAAGTTTAATGTTTTTATCAAATTTTGTATTGGCAAGGCGTTGTTCTGGGTCAAATGATTTAGGTCAAATTTGAAGTGTTAGGCTTAGCTACAAGAGTCCAAGGCTTAAAATACTTTGTTATATCTTGTTTTGGTGACCTTTTACCATCAATTGCAATTAGATTTGAGTTAAGTTTAATGTTTTTATCAAATTTTGAATTGGCAAGGCGTTGTTCTTTAAGGGTCAAATGATTTAGGTCAAATTTGAAGTGTTAGGCTTAGCAACTTGAGTCCAAGGCTTAACACGCTTTGTTAGATCTTGTTTTCGACCTTTAACCATCAATTTCATTCAGATTTGAGTTAGATTTAATGTTTTAATCAAATTTGAAACGTTAGATACGATTTACGTCAGTTTTGAGTGCATTTAAAGTTAAATAGTTAGGCTTAAAACGGTTTAGAACTTATTGGCCACGTCACCCGATTTCGCGGGCAGAGTTTTCATCCCCCCTACGCGAGACGAAGAATCGGAAGCCCAAAGAAAAGCGCACGCCAAGAGGGTCCGCGAAACGAGACGGTCAACTCAAGGGGTCACTCTCGAGGACTTAAAATCGGCGGAACAACAACTACTTAGGAAGCAACAAGAAGAGGATGAACGTAAAGAACGCGAAAAGGACGCTAAAAGTAAGCCAGCCAAAACGGAAGAAACACCACCAGTGGTTCCCCCTACCTCCAAACCCACTGTTCCCTCGTCACCAACGTCCGCCCCAACTGAAAGGAGGTCCTGGAGAGCCCGTTCCGACTCGGACAGCAATGATAACAATGTAGTCTTGAGAAGGCCATTGTCTGATATCAATCAAACGGTTACAAATACTCCGGGCGTCAACACGACTGCTGAGAATGTTGTCAATTCAAACGTCACGATGACGGCACCACCTAGGGTTCGTCAAAGACCTTCCTCCGCACCCGAATCTACCGATACAGGGTCCTCAGTGACCATACCACTACGTAATAGAAAAATTGATGATACTGTTAATCAAGGTAAGGTTTTAATGGTTTGCAATTAACCGTGTCTGTACTTATTAACCCCCTTCCTCTGGTAGTGGTAGTTTAGTCTGTAGTTTAATTAATTTAGTAGTTGTTAATTATTATGTTTTAATTATTAATTTTGCGGAGTTTTCTTTGGGTTTTCTTTAAGATGATGAAAAGTTAGATAAAGATAAGAATAATGAAGATAAGTCGGGAACTCAGTCGGCCATTCAAAGACGTAGAAGGCCAAAGAGGAGGTCAACTGGCGTTGTTCATTTAGATCCTGAGGTAATTAATTATCGATTTATTTTAATTATGTTTTTTAATTAGATTACAAATTATTAATAATTCATTTATTTCATTGTGTGTTTATTTATTTATTTGTTTGTTTGTTTGTTTGTTTATTTATTATAGAGTTTGGGTCAAACTGAGACTAAGAAGGAACCAGCTGAACATATCACTACAATCAGCAGCCCTTCAGAATCAGACAAAACTGAGAATGAAGACGTAAGTGTTAAATCTTCATTATCTTTTGTTGGCGTCTTTGGGGAGATTTTCTAGTCTTTTAGTTGTATTCAGCTCAAATAGAGCTTTAATTTGAGTACTTACAAGATAGGGGTACGTTAAGAATTGTTTTCAAGGACGCGACATAAGCGCCCCCTGGTTAAGGGGTAAAATCGCGAATTTTCTTAGGAAATATAGGTTGTGGATATTCAAATGAAAGGTAATAACGAAACGGTAAGTAATTTGTGGGTTTGGTAAAGATATTTTTACTATTAACCCGGGTTTAGCGACGTTTTAAGCAAACCTATAATAAGCGCCCTCTGGTTGTGGGGTAGAATCGCGAAATTTCTGGGGAAATATAGGTTGTGGGTATTCAAATGAAAGGTAATAACGAAACGGTAAGTAATTTGTGGGTTTAGTAAAGATATTTTTAGTATTAAACCAGTTTAGCGACGTTTTAAGCTAACTAACCTATAATTAAAGAAATAAGGGTGGTCTTCTTAAACCCACTGATGAAATTAAACCCCAATCCATCATTAAATTAAGTTTTAATTAACGCCTAAAGAGGCCGCTAAAAGTGGCATTGATGAATTAGGCCTAGTAGATATTAATATTATTTTTGTGTACACCTATACTTTGAGCTCTTGAAAAATCGGTTGTACGCCTTTCACAATTTTTAAACATTTGTCGCAACTTAGGGGTTGCGATGAAGAAAAAAAGACTAACAAACGTAGTACGTCTACCCCCTTGGGATAAAATGCCAAAAAATTGTGCTTAGCTATGACATCTTTTTACTAGATGACAATTTTGTCTTCCAAGACAATTCTATCTAGGTCAGGTTAACTCCACTGTCCTTATTGGCATTATGCCTCCTTGGCTTAGCCTTACAGTTGAATGTTAAATTTAATGTGAACAAATATCATTTTGCGGTTCAATTATACTCCGATTTCACGTATGTTCCTAAAGAGTAAAGATATTGCCTTGGATGTTATTTTATGTTCTTCAGTTCATTGGGACGTTAGCCAGTAATTATTGCAGACTTAAGCGATTTTAAAACACTTTTAAAATAAGCGATTTAAACTAATAAATTTTTAAAATAAGGCGTCAACCAACCAGTAATAAAACGGGGTTAAAGTTCATAAAAGAAAGCCTTAAGTATAAGAAAAAGCAATAATAGTTTAGTTTTAGAATGAAAAGAGATCATTACAAACAAATTTGTATGCCCTAATTGACACAAACGCTATTAATTTTAAATACTAATTATAATTACTAATTACTAATTACTAATTACTAATTATACATTCAAATATTGTTACTCAAAATGCTAAGTAGATTTAATATAACTTTCAACAAAATTAATTGCATTCTGAAAAACACCTGTTGCAATTTAAGTTATCTAAAATCAGGAATACATACAGCTACTAGGAATTATTGCGTACCCATTAATTTTCATTCAAGGGATCTATAGGGCGGGCTTTGTCCAAGGGAAGAGCTAGCTAGACTAATCATTATATATGACGAATTTTACCTCGGTTATAATCTATCTCACTGCGCCTGTGCATCTAGCGCGCTCCGCCTATGAACTCGCGTTGCTATCAAGTACCAACCAATGAAATCATAGTTAGGAAAGACGCCATCAGAATTATAAGAGGCGTGATGGGGGAGGGGGTAGTAAGTTCTCAAGGCCGATACAACCCACAAGCCCCGAAGTCAAAGTCATAGAGATTAACATGGGAGGTATAGCTGCACAATGATTCCTAGTAGCTGTAAGTATTCCTGGGTTAACGTATTAGGCATTGTTATTGCCTTATTATAGAACCTAACTTCTTTCTCTCTAAAGTCGAAATATCGCTTAGAGGGGAAAAGAATTCAAGGTAGAGGTTAATCCATTGTTAACAAATGTCGTTTCGGGAAGGTTACCTTCGCCGTTAAGCGAAACTTTTTTTTTGTAATCTCCTGGGTCTTGATTATAACAGAATTAGGGGTGTGTTTTCATCTATATTGGATCTATCCCAACTGCAAGCCTCCCCAAGTTTTTCTTTTTTCGCCCAAGTTTATTTTCCCGACGGTATTGTCTATATGAGAAATAACGTTTTTGAACCTTAGAGGAAAGAGGTTGATGGAGTGGTATAGTTCATGGGCTATGCGAGGTAATAATCTTCCAGAGTACCTCGCGCACGCCCCCTACTCTTTGGGGGCATGCAAGGTTAGTCTGTATCAAGAAGTGATATCTAGTTTACTAGGGAGAAGGTATAAGAGCGGGCCATAGTCCTGCAGTCCCCCTTTCAAAATACAAGGGGGGGGACGTAAAAGGAGGAGGTCGCCGGGCTATTTCGCCTCCTCTCCTCAGTCGGAAAATATGACTGTAATTTTCGTTGTCATTCGCGTCGCGCTGACGTGCACGAGTTTTCAAGAACCAATCAGATGCTGCTGGTTGTAATTTAGAGGCGGCAGGGATTAACTCCGGAAACGTCTACGTAACGTTTGGACTGGAGATAAAGCTGCTGGAAATGAGACGCGAATTTAGTCACCTTCTCCCTAATAAACAAACTAGATATCACTTTTTGTCTGAACTTACTAAGCCCAAATTTGACAGCAGCGCCACCTCACTCACCAGGCCTCTCTCGCTTTACCTCCTCGAATCCATGACCTTCCTCAATCACTTCATGAGAACCTCTCAATAACCAGAGATTAACAAACTTATGAACTATAGGTTAAAGGATATGTTCTACTCCATTTCACGTCATGGTTCCAAGTCTGAACCACTATACAATTCTGCGTCGTACAATTTCTGTCTCCCTCCCTCCCTTGTATCTAAAAATACTCCCAGCCATCTTTTCAAGAGAAGAAAAGCCACAAAAAACGCGGGAAAAAAAGGCGTGTTGCTCTCGTGCTGCGCGCAGTAATACTACTTATCCACGCCCCTTAACTTTTCTTCTATCTTTTCACTATCCAAGAATATAACAGTCATTTTATCCGGCCACGGTTTTTGGAGTTTGTGCGTACGATACCAAGACGTTTATCCCCGCTATCCCGCTGAGTGATAGTTATTGAGAGTACTATTCTAGAGTGTCTGGTTCTAGTATTTACCTCGTGTTTAGGCTTAGTTATTGAGGTGGTTATTGTATCGAAAAATGATAACGGAGCTTGATTTTTTTGGTTTTGTTTGGGTAATGGCGGATTATCCGTGTCGTAGATAAGTTGAAAGGCTGTGATTAGATAAAATTGTTGCAGGTAACAGTTGAGATTACAGTTCAGTTTGAAATCAGGTTTAAAAATGTCTTACGGAGGTTCCGGTTCGGGACGTTATAACAGTCCTTATAGTGGACTTTACTCGACACCGAGTAGTTCATACGGAACTAATCCCAGTTCATACGGAACCAGCCCCGGTTCATACGGAGGTAGTCCCAGTTCGTTAGGTTCGTTACACGTCAATACAAATTATCGAGATTCGGCTAGTCCATCTCGGGCATTGTTGATGTCCGGTGGTGGTGGCGGTGGTTACCCTTTGACCTCTTCGTATTCATCAGCCTCAATACCTTCCGGTTTATACGGGTCATCATTAAGTCCTTCCGGACGGACTATAAGTAGTTCTTACAGTCCATCTTCGTTATTGGACGTACCTGGGTTAGGTGGTCGATCAGGGTCAAGGTCACCGCGTAGTCCCAGATCGTTGAGTCCTAGTCCAGGCAGTTATAATAGGTTTAAACCCGGTGCTAGTAGTGGAAGTGGTAGTGGTATTGGTTCGAGTTTAAAGACTTATACGTCTCCCGGTAGTTCTGGTACGGGTTATGGTTTAAGTAACAGTCGGTCTGCTAGTTCCTTAGCGCCCAGAAGAACCACGACAACGACTTCTAATACACCCGTAAGATTTTCTTAATTTAATTACTATTTTAATTAAGTTTAATCATTTTGGTGTAGGGTTAGAGCCCTAGCATACCCAGCTGCGTTTCTTCACTTATAGTTTCTTTGAAGTATATTCTGCTATAATTCTATAAATAGCTCTCGCGTATAGCTCGGATCTTATCTGTCCCGTTTAAACAAACACGATAAACTGAAGGCAACCTCCATACAGTTTGAAGAAGAAGGCACAGCAACCTTCCTTCCTACCAACCATCCATGATTAACTTCATTTTCTACTACCCAACTGTTTATAAATCTTCAAACCGACTATTTTTAGAGTTATTGGTACCAACTCAAAGAGTTACTATACTGAAGTTTTAGTTCGATTCCTTGAATTATTTATAAAGGCAGGAATGCATAAAGTTATTGCGTACCGCGTAGAAATCCATTTTCACGCGACGTAACTATATGGGCGGGATTTGTGGGAGGAGCTATAACGAATTTATAATCTCTCTCGATGCACCTTGCGAGCGTGCGCCTAGGAGCTCGCGTTGCCACCATGCAACCAATGAAATCGCGCAGTTAGAAAGATGGCCTCAGAATTATCAGAGGCGTGATGGGGGGGATAGTAAGTTCTCAAGGCCGGTACCCCCACAAAACCCGATTTCATATAAATTACCATGGGGGCATAATTATTCCAATTACGCTGTATGCATTCCTGAGAGTCCCTTTGAATTGAGATCTACACGTGGTATTAATGAATATCAATTTAATTTCTTGTTTAAAATAAATGACAGTTGTCTATAACATGCGATATTACGTCTTTTGGTTCTAAACATGTTTGTTTATTTGTTTGTCATATTTTGTATTTTTGGAATAGAGTTCTTCGGATAGATATAGAAGCCGTTATGGTTCTTCCGGATCTTTGCAAGATGGTAAAGAAACGACACCATCTTCTAGGTTGTCGGATAAGAGTCGAACCGGGTCCCAAACCTCCTTAAACAGCAGTACATCTAGTTTGAATGAGGAATCAGGCGAGAGGGACTACAAGAAGGTACGTGTTTCTTTCTGTTCTTCTAGCAAAATAGACCATTCTAATAATTCCTGAAGAGAGACAGATATACACCCACCATATAGGGTCGGGGGAGGTCACCACCTTTTAAGCAGTCTCTTTAATTTAGGTCTATTTTCTTTTATTTTGATAGTTGTATTTTGAATCTAAAGACGAAAATGAGAGACTTAAAATTAAACTAAAGAAAACCGAGGAGGAGTTGGATTACGCTAAACGACAGTTAGAAAAACTTATGCAGGTACGGTTATTGTTTATTTATTTATTTACTTATTAATTTTTTATTTAATTTTTATTTATTTATTTTTTATTTATTTATTTTTTATTTAATTTTTATTTATTTATTTTTTAATTTATTTATTTTTTATTTATTTATTTATTTACTTATATATTTATTTACTTATATATTTATTTATTTACTTATATATTTATTTATTTACTTATATATTTATTTATTTACTTATATATTTATTTATTTACTTATATATTTATTTATTTACTTATATATTTATTTATTTACTTATATATTTATTTATTTACTTATATATTTATTTATTTACTTATATATTTATTTATTTACTTATATATTTATTTATTTACTTATATATTTATTTATTTACTTATATATTTATTTATTTACTTGTTTGTTTATGGGATAAGGTTTATTTTCGTTGATTTTAAAATAAGCTCAATTGAAATTTCATTATTACAGAATAATAAGAATTCGCTAAGTGATGTCGAAAAAAGGGTAAGTTGTATTTACCTTTTTTGTTAACATGATTTTGTATGGGCGGGTTGGTCAAATTGACTCAAAGAAAGAAAGGTTACGGTGGGTCTCTTTTCGGGGCAATTGTCAGCCAGGGTTAAAGGGGGCGTTTTAACGGTTGTCAACTTGTCAGCTTTTATAATAGGCCTAGCTAGATCTTATCTTATCAGCCAGCAAGCGACTTAGTGATTTGTGAGAGCGATAAAGGCAAAGAACCATCCATGTCTATACTCCTCCCTGGTCTATATTCTATATAAGCCCCTCCGTTCTTAGAAAAATTCCCCTGGGCCCTGCTTGAAATCGAAAGCTTAACAATTGGGGGGTCTTCACTTAAGTGTCAGTACGAAAGATGGACCGTAGTACATACAGTGGGATACATGGAGGCATTTACTGAATACCCCCTAATACAAGTTAAAGTTACGAACATTGATTGGAAACAGTGTTTTATGGTTGACCCCCTTACTTAAATTTAACGTAAGAAACAATGAAAGACCAAGCTTAGGGGTCATCCATAAAGCACTGTGTGTACTTCCCTTGTGTTTTCAAGAAAGGTCATAAAAGTTACATTTTTGGACTTTGTTAATTTTTAAAGTCATTATACTTAAATCCAATAATTAATTATTAACCCTTTTTCGAATGGGTTGAAATTACACCCTGAATATTTTCTAATAATTAGTTAAAACGTAATTAATGTTTGTTAATAGGAGAGACGAGCTATTGAACGGAAGTTATCCGAAATGGAGGAAGAATCAAAGGTTTTTAAAAATTTAATTGTTTTTTTAATTTTATTTATTTTCTCTTTGAAATTATATCATAGTTTGTTTACAAGTTAATTAGCCAAAAACAAACAACAAAAACAATTACCTATAATTTTAAAATTCAGTTATTTCTTATTTAATGGTATTACCATCTTCTCTCAGCTACCACCACTTTAATTTATTAATTAATTATTTATTTCTTAATTATTTTAATTATTATAATTAATTTTCATAATAATATTTTTCTTTCTTTTTTCTAATTAATCCTTTTTAATAATTAATTAATCGTAGTAAAAGAGCTGATATTAAGATGGCATTTACCAAATTAATTAACTTACAAATTCAATTTAATAGTATTAATTATAGGCAAACACTTTTAATTAGCGGAACATAATTAATAAAAATTAATATTTTGCATGCGCTCTCTTTCAAAATAAACAATAGCAATTAAAATTAAAAAACCAGGTAGATGTAGTCGCTAGTAAATCCTTAATCAATTAATTAATTTAGGCTTTAGATGTTTATAACAATTTTTGTCTAATTATTTTTTTGGCTATGCTAGTAGCTTAGTATTTAAAAAACAAAAATACCAAAAAGTAAAAAAAAAACCAACAAACAAACATCGTTCCTACCATTTGTAAATTTACCGCAATTATTTTACCATTAAGTGAAAAATTCCTTGGCTGATTACGTATTTTTATTTACGTGTTTTTATATATTGTTGTGTTTGTACAAATTACGCAAAGAATCAAAATGCGCCTACTAGTGGCACCCCGTGTTATTTCCCCATTGAGTTTTATACAGTTGAAGGTGGGAGACTGCCATTAATCTACACCATTTTTGTAATTTTTTGATTAATTTAGTTTTTCTTCAAACCAGGGGGGTTTTTTTGAACCGGGGGTTTGGGGAAGTTGGCGGTGGAATTGACCAATTTTTGGGGGTCTAATTAAAGGGGTACATAATTATTTAAAATTATTAAAAATATCGCAATCAACTAACGTGTTTTTGGGGTCGGAGAGGTTTAACTTTTTGGCATTACCAACTTGTTTCATTTAAATTTTTTTACTTTTTTATTTTAAAACGGATATAAATAATTAAATGGTTTAATTATAACACGCGGTAAATTTAATTAATTTTAATTTAGATATAAGCATGATTAAAACGTTAACTTTCTCTCAACTTTAAGTTTAAGCTAGTTGGTAATGCAAAATATGAAAATATATATTTTTTGTCCCCAATTGTCTCGTTTTGACAATGTTTGCATGATTATATATTAACGTCCGTTCGAATCCCTTAATTAATTAATTAATTAATTAATTAATTAATTAATTAATTAATTAATTAATTAATTAATTAATTAATTAATTAATTAATTAATTAATCATTAATTGATTGAAATTAACCCTTTTTTAATTAATTTAAGCATGATTTTATTTTTTTTTATTATTATTATTTTTTGCAAGCGGCATCTATAAGGATAGTATTTTGGGTTGCGCGGATTTTTTCTTAAAATTTGGTTGTAATTATATTTTCAGACACTTGCCATGTTAAGGGCTGAAAACGAAAAACTAAAATCGGAAAACCGGGCCTTGGCCCAAAAAGTCTCTGTTTCTACTACCTAAATAGGTAACAAAAACAAAAAAAATGATCACGTCATTTATGGGCGCATGAACACGTTACGTACGAGACCCAAAAACGCAAGAAAACACGATTAAAATGTCCCCAAAATTGGCCTAATCCGTCCACTTTATATCCCCGATACGTGTGCCAAGGCTTAACGCCATATTGTTAACTGACAAAAAAATCTGGGTCAAAATTATGCGTCGTCTGCTTCAGAGTAGAAATGTTTAAATTTGATCTTTTGTACTGTGAAGCGGAGGATGCATAATTGTGGCCAAAAATAACATTAGTTATTTAAGCCTTGGTACACGCATCGGGAATAAAGTGGATTTAAATTTGATCCCGTTTTGCACGAAAATAGCTCTACAAATAAATTAACCACAACAACGAAATTAATTAATTGGGGGGATATTAATAATTAGTTCCTAAAATTCCCCGAAAAAACGCTTAAATTTCGATCTAAAACCAATTAATTCCATTTTGATATAAACAAGACCTCCTTAATTTAAACCGTAAAATACTTATTTTTAATTAATATCATCATGAAAGATGCCAATGTTAGCCAAGGAATTTTTCATTTACGTAAGGTCAGAAGTTAAAATATACATGGTTTTCAGCCTAGGAGGATTGATACCATTTACTGGTACCAGGAGGCGAGGCTACTTGGTACTACCGCACTTTTTCCACAAAGTACCTTGACCTCCTGCAGTGTAGGCTGAATACTATGTATGTAATACGATGGTGTTTTCAACGATTTTATATTTTTTTCCTGTCAACTTGTAACTTATAGCATAAGTTTATAACTGATATGTTCCGTTCCATAAGTTTGTTTAATTAATCTCTGGTAACTTAGAAACTGAAAGGCTTGTAATGAATTTGAAGTGAGTGAGTGAGGTAGGTAGGTCATAGATTCGAGGAGGTAAAGCGAGGGAGGGGCCTGGTGAGTGAGTGGGGCGCTGCTGTCAAAGGGGACTTAGTAATGGGCAGACTTATGGGAACATATCTTATTAACTTATGGTGTAACTTATATTGGTAAGTATATAACATATTTCAAAGCCAACGTCTTTGAAGTTAGAAAATTTCAAATTTTGGAAAAAGTGGGTCGCATTTCTCCGGATACTGAACATTTTTCTAGACTTTTCTCTTAAATTCAGAGGGAGCAAACTTTTCAATGTATCCCTGAAGAATTTCCGAATTTTCCCCAAATGGTATATCCCAGGGTTGCCCTACAACACTTTTACCAAAAACTCGCTCGTTCCATCACGATAATGATTTTCTTTCTAAAGGCATTCTTAGAAAGGGTTAATTTTACAGTAGAAACGCGTTGGAGGTTAGACTCCTTTTAAGATTGGTATCAGTCCGCCGGAATTCCCTAAAAACTTCCCCCAAGACACAAATAAAAACACTTTAAGAAGGTCGACCCATTCAATTTCCTTTTGTTAAAAACTGAGAAGTTTATTTTCATGGCGCGTTGAATGTTTATTGTTAAGGATTTTTCTAGTTCGAAAAATCGTTCAGAACGTTTTGGAGTTTGAACTAAAGAAAAATTAATTTGAAGTAGATTTATCGATTTTTGTGCAGGAATTTATTTAATAAAGTAGTGGCATTCCGTGTTAACTTATCATAGAAGGTTATATAATCAAAGGCAGGACGGTGCCATTACTCAATATTTCTTTATTTTTGTACATTTTGATTTCAAGTAGATTTATCGGTATTTGTTGGGAATTTAATAGAGTAGTGGCAGTCCGTGTTAATTTCCCATAGAAGGTTACATAATCAAAGGCAGGACGGTGCCATTACTCTATATTTCTTTATTTTGTACATTTTGATTTCAAGTAAATTTATCGATTTTTGTTGGGAATTTAATAGAGTAGTGTCATTACGTGTTAAATTATCATAGAAGGTTACATAATCAAAGGCAGGAAAGTGCCATTACTCAATAATTATTTATTTTTGTACAACTTTATTTGAAGAAAATTATCGATTTTTGTTGAGAAGTTTTCGAATCAACGTCGAAGTTTAATAGAGTAGTGGCATTCAGTGTTAACTTCCCATAGACTTTTATATAGTCAAAGGCAGGAAGGTGCCGTTGCTCTGTATATTTAAAAAAAAACGAAAAACAAATATTTAAAAAAAAAAATTCAGATATTTGTCATGAATTGATTCAATTATTACAGGAAATGGAACGTCTATTGGCGGACAATCAACGTCTTCGAGACGAAAATGGAGCCTTAATTCGAGTTATTAGTAAACTATCCAAGTAACTTGCCATTTTGTGGTTTTTATGCAAAAAAATGCTAAAACAAACAGACACACAAACAAACAAACAAACTTTGAAATAGATTGAGGAACTGTCCAATAGCGTCAGTAATTCTACGTTGTTGTTTTTTTCTATCGAGATAAACAAACAAATAAACAAAATATCGTAAATTTGACCCCTGCCCCGCCCCGCCCCCTTTTCCTGGTTTTTCAAAATAAAATTATTTTAGAATGTTCGCGTTAAGACGATAATGAGTTTTTTCAATTAAAATAAATTAATTGAGAAGTTCATAGATCTGAAAATAAAATATTTTGTCCCATTTTTTTTTAATTAATTAATTAAATAAATAAATAAATATAAATGATTGATTCAAAACTTTACGTAACCTTTTTATAGGTACACGCCTTAATTATTTGACTAATTAATTAATTAAAATCTAAGCAATTAAGTTGCTTAATTAATTATTTAATTAATTAGTTGTGGTTTTTTGCGTTCGTTAATTTGTTTTTATTTGTCAAAAATAAAAAAAAACCTTGAAACTCAGGAGTCTTCCAAAAAAAATTATTGATTAATTTTAAATTAATCGCAATTAAGTCAGTAACGTACACAAAAAAAAACAAACAAACAAATATATCAGAAATATCTATTAAATTAATTGAAAATAACGGAAGAAATATATTTAGATTATTAAACGCCTATATTTGTTTCTTAAAATTATTTATTTTTAATTGGCTTAAGCTAATTAATTAATTATAATTAGTTTAAATTATCTCCTTGAGTTTTCGGGTGCTTTAAATTAAATTAAATTAACTCATCACTGGTGCCAAGTTCAGTAATATTAAAGCGAGAAGTGATATCTAGTTTATTAGGGAGAAGGACAAGATGCCTAAGTAGTGCTGGCGCGCGCCATAGTCCTGCAGTCCCCCTTTCAAAATACAAGGGGGGGACGTAAAAGGAGTAGGCCGGGGGCTATTTCGCCTCCTCTCCTCAGTGGGAAAGTATGACTGTAATTTTTTTTCTCATTCGCGTCGCGCTGACGTGCACGAGTTTTCAAGAACCAATGAGATGCTGGCTGGTTGCAATTTAGAGACGGGGGGGGGGGATTAACTCCGGAGACGTCTACGTAACGTTTGGACTGGAGATAAAGCTGCATAGAAATGTGGCTGGCGAATTTATTTACCTTCTCCCTAATAAACGATAGATATCGCTTCTTGATTCAAGCTTTTGATGTTGACATAAACATAAACGTACGTATACAAGCTGGTAGAAAACATTTTTACATCATACAAGAGTAAACACTTAATAATAATAATAAGGGACATTTTCTAACATAAATTAAGTCATTTTTAATAGAAATTTACATAAAATAAAAATATCTCGGAAGTTAAATATTTTTAGGAACTTCAATATATAACTTAAACTTAAAATTAATTAGATTAGATTTAAGGTTAATCAAGTTTGAAACTACATCTCTAGTCTCCCTTAATTGTGGTTTTTTTTAAAAATTAAATATTTTCACACACATGAATTCACCCGCTTCAAAAGTGCCTTGGGTTTAATTTCTTTTTAATTTTTTTTTTAATCAATCAAAGAAATTTTTTAATTAATATATATTCTCTTATTAAAAATGATGTAATTAACCGCCGTAATTAATTCGTAATAGCGCCGCAAAAAAAAACGTTTTATATACACAAGATGACGACAAGACATCGTAATACATTGGGCTGGCTCAAGCTAATGTGTTTTTTTGTAAAAGTGTACTCTTAAATTAAATTAAAATTTTCGTAAGCTTATCGTTATCGTTAACGGACAAAAGATGATTTTTGATGTTGTCAAGTACAGGGTGCGCAGTTTTGGTAGTTCTTTTAACGAGAAATTAAGCTCCTATTAATTAAAAACCCTTAAATTTTAGTTCCTTTTGCGTGCTGTTTTAATTATTATAATTAATTTTTATTCATGTATTTTACAATTAATTACAAATGGTTTGAAAAGATAAAATAATAATATCAGCTTTTGGGGATTTTTTTTTTTAATTGTAAAACAAGCGTATATATAGTTTTTAATTGTTTAATTTTCTCCTTTAGAAAAATTAATTAATTTTTTGTCCCGACATCTTGCCAATTACAGCTTTTAATTATTATTACGGATTTATTAATTTTTTTTTGCTATAGTACTTGTATTTATGAAAGATATCATTTTTATTGCTATAAAAGTATTATGATGTACAGAGTAGATCGTAAACAAAAGAAAAACACGATAAAATCTAAATAAAAATGTCAAATTTTAAAAGTTTGTAAGCTTATTTATGTTTTTATAAACACCCTGTATTTTGTTTTTTGTAAAGCTCGTGTCGGTGTGCGCAAGATCGAGTGGGCTATGGTTCAATTTTAGACAACCGGTAGGCTTAATTTTTAATAAGTTTAAAGTTAACTGGGATTAAAATTATGTTTGATTCCAATTTTTGAACGTTTAAAACGCATTTTCTTGGAATTTTAATCGGAATTATCTTCAAATATTTTGGTAATTATCATTTTAATTGTTCGGTATCGGGCTTCATCCCCTAAGCCTCGGCTTTAGTTTGTAACAATTTTATAAGAGAACTATGAACCAAGTAGGGGTTCATAAAATGATCTGGGCCACCAAGGTAGTAACAGAGCGAGACGTACAGAAAATTTGAGTGACTAGCCCCTCGATGAGCAGCCTTTTACCCCCCCCCACCCCTCCATGAATCTTACGTCATTCTTATTTTGTCGAGGGGTAAGAAACTCTACCTGACATATCTCAAAACGTTTTTTTCTTTAAATTAATCATATCTTCAATATTTGTTCTAAAGGGAGGCTAAAAAATGACACCAGAGAAGAAAGAGGTGAGATGGAGTCGTAACCTTCGATGATTGTTAGGCGCAGCCGCCTAGCGCCATCGTATTCGTATGAAAACTAGCTTCTTTTTTAAGGCACAGGGAGCGTTATCGGCGTTTTCTGTACCGCACGACCCTACCGAAAAGCTGCCCAGAGGATTTCGTTTCAACTCCATCTCACCTCTTTCCTCCAAGGTTTTGAATTGGCGGAAACATCGCGCCTTTCCCGCAAAAAATATGACTTTCACGCCTTTTTTGGCCTATTGACGCTATTAGGTCTATTTTTTGCCAGTGAGCCACTTTGCCCCCTGGCGGTCGATTGATCCACTACCTCCTATATAAGAGAAAAGAATTCTTATATCGCGGGTAGTGTTTGTTTGATCGCAGCTATATCAAGTGCATTTTTGATTTTTAATGTTTTAAAGGCAATATGGCTGAAGGGGGCGAGAATATTTTTGAAGATAGTTTAAAGGAACCGAAATCTGACTTCGAGGAAGTCTCGGACGAGCAAGCCGAGGACGAGGAAGAATTAGTCCGATGGTTGAATCACATTTTCACGCTACCAGATGGCCTTTCAATCAATGAAGAAAAAGGTAACTTTTAAATTTTGGCCTATTTATTCCCAAAAAAATAAAAGGAAGTACATGAGTGGGATGGTTCTATGGCAAATGATTGACTGAATAATCGATTAATGGGTTTAAGAAAAATAATTAAACTTGACTGAATAATAAAGAATTATTTAGATTGACTGTATAATCGGTTCATGGGTTTTAATTTATTTAACTTGACTGAATAATCGATTAATGGGTTAAAATAAATTGTTTAACTTGACTGAATAATCGATTAATGGGTTAAAATAAATTGTTTAACTTGACTGAATAATCGATTAATGGGTTAAAATAAATTGTTTAACTTGACTGAATAATCGATTAATGGGTTAAAATAAATTGTTTAACTTGACTGAATAATCGATTAATGGGTTAAAATCAATTGTTTAACTTGACTGAATAATCGATTAATGGGTTAAAATCAATTGTTTAACTTGACTGAATAATCGATTAATGGGTTAAAATAAATTGTTTAACTTGACTGAATAATCGATTAATGGGTTAAAATAAATTGTTTAACTTGACTGAATAATCGATTAATGGGTTAAAATAAATTGTTTAACTTGACTGAATAATCGATTAATGGGTTAAAATAAATTGTTTAACTTGACTGAATAATCGATTAATGGGTTAAAATAAATTTGTTTAACTTGACTGAATAATCGATTAATGGGTTAAAATCAATTGTTTAACTTGACTGAATAATCGATTAATGGGTTAAAATCAATTGTTTAACTTGACTGAATAATCGATTAATGGGTTAAAATAAATTGTTTAACTTGACTGAATAATCGATTAATGGGTTAAAATCAATTGTTTAACTTGACTGAATAATCGATTAATGGGTTAAAATCAATTGTTTAACTTGACTGAATAATCGATTAATGGGTTAAAATCAATTGTTTAACTTGACTGAATAATCGATTAATGGGTTAAAATAAATTGTTTAACTTGACTGAATAATCGATTAATGGGTTAAAATAAATTGTTTAACTTGACTGAATAATCGATTAATGGGTTAAAATAAATTGTTTAACTTGACTGAATAATCGATTAATGGGTTAAAATAAATTGTTTAACTTGACTGAATAATCGATTAATGGGTTAAAATAAATTGTTTAACTTGACTGAATAATCGATTAATGGGTTAAAATAAATTGTTTAACTTGACTGAATAATCGATGAAAGGATTTTAAATATATTATTTGACAGTATAATCGATTAATTTTTGGGGTATCGGTAATTGAATAATAAATTTTTTATAATTAAGTTTAGTATAAGATTTTTAATTTACAGAAATTCTATTTATATATAAATAAATTTACTATTGCAGTGAAAAGTTTTGAAACTCGGGTTACAAGCCTCCAGAAAGGAGCTATTCCTGACAAAGAAACACTCGCGTTGAAACTATACGCATCGGAGTTGAATATGAATCACCTGAGGCGGGACGCCTTCATGCTATTCCAATCTGATGCCATGATACCAATTTTGCGTAAAATCGAGCAGCACGTTACCGAGAAACTCATTTGCATTAGAGTGGACAGGAAACTTTACGATGATTACAGTAAGTTTACTTGACTTTTCTCGTTTCCTGAAATCATAAGTTCATAAGATACGTTCCATCTATAAGTATGACACTACCTATACTAGTTCGTATTGCTACTGAAAGCTCGAAAGCTCGAGCTAGTTCGAGTACGACAAGCGAGAGTTGAAGTCCTACACTCGGTGTTAATTAATTTTGCAGGACTTCCATCTAGGTCCTATTTAGTCTGCCTTTGAAAGCAGCGCCTGACCAGGCATCGCTTTACCTCAAATCTATGACCTACCTCACTCGCTTCGTGACGAGCTTATGGAACTTATCTTATGAACTTGCGGTTATTTAATCAAATTAAGGTTTACATTAATTTTGATCATCAGGGCTGAAAAAATTGTTTTTGGATTTACTACTGAATTATAACGTTTTATGGTTACGTATTGGGCTTGAGGTAATTGATTTACGAGTCATGGTCGCGAGTCGTTGTTTAATTTTGCGAGTTTCGTTCCGTAGACGGTCTTTGGTGAAATAATTTACTTGGAAAAATCTTCCACCTTATCAAAATTTGTCAAACAAAAATTCTTATTCTCGAGAGATATCGCCACGGAATACGAACATAAAGCCGCGCCCAACTTGTACGCCGAAGGTTACGGGGAAGAAATGTCCCAGCATATACTTAGGAATTTCCTCTTCTTGATTTTATTCTTGGATAAAGCGAAGAATTCGCGTATCATCCAACACGATCCGTGCCTTTTTAACAAGAACGCCGAGATTAAGGTAAGAATACGAAACCAATTAGAGTTTTTTTTTTACAAGTTAGTGTTCGAATGTTGCGGGGCTTTTCCTTCTTTGACAGTAAATTCCGGTTTTAAATCGTAATCGATTAATCGAAATTGGGTTTTCGAATAGTCCAAGAATTTATTATTAATCAGAAAAAATTATTCCTTCTTTCTTTGTTAGTAAATTCGTATTCCAAATCGTAATCGATTAATCGATATATGTTAGTCCAAATTTGTTTTATTAATCGAAAAATATTTTGCGGGTTTTTCTTTCTTTGATAGTAAATTCCTATATTAAATCGTAATCGATTAATCAAAATGTGTTCTTCGAATATTCTCGCATCCCTATCTGATCAGTTTCTGAATCTTAACGATTAAAAGTCAATACTCCTATTTACTTCTTTAGATTAATCGGTTTTTAATCCATTAATCGTTATAAATCAAGAAATACCCTATTGCCAGTTTCCGAAAGATTAATCGATTAGAGACAGTCATATAACAATTTCTATATCTAGAAAAATACGGGTTCTAAATTCAAGTAATAGACTAATGGCACCCCATGTTATTTCCCCATAGAGCTTAATACAGTCGAAGGCAGAGGGCTGCCATTACCCTATTCTTTCAATTTTATAGGCGAGTAAGGATATGTTAATCGCCTTTTCGAGCGAGTTCTTGAACGAGGAGGATGACATCACCCGTCGTTTAAGTGATATCGGCTACACTGTCTCGTGGAAACAAAAGCCCCTCGAAGAGTTCAATTACGCCGTGACCGACCTCAGCCAAGATATGAAATGCGGAACGCGTTTAGCGTAAGTTCTTCTTTACTAGTACGGGGTTCGTACGGAACCTGGATAACTCGGGGATTTAAAGTTTTGTCCTAAAAAGTCGGGGATTTTTGTTTGGTATATCAAACCATGCTTCGAGAAATGATAAATATGGGCCCAATTGTGATGAAGTGGGCTCTGCGGGTAAACACCTTAAAATGGTCCCAGGGATGTTGGCAAAATTTGCTCAGGAATAAGCTGGGAAAGTCTGGGATTTTCAATATAAACATTTCGTTTAACAATCCCGAACGTCCTAATGTATTGAACATTTATAGTCTGTTATGTGAGCTTGTATTTCACTCATGGGGCTTAATGGACACATTGACGGTTCCGGCGGCAACTCGGACTATTAAAACGAGGAATGTCGAAAGCGTCTTCAAGGTGCTCAGGGAAAATGGAGTGGATTTGCCCGCCGATCTCAAAGCCAGCGATATTGCGGACGGACATCGTGGACACACTTTGATGCTCTTGGGGGAAATTGCCTATAAACTTAAACAAGTAAGTCTGTTCTCTGTTGACAATCTTACTTACTTAATCTCGCGTTACTTTAGCGCTATTGGTCAGGGCAAAGCTGGAAAAAAAGGGAATTTAGAATTAGGCCAAAAGTCAAGAGGGTTCGTACAAACCTGGAAAAAAGGGGAAATAAATAGTTAACAGAGACTCGGAAATTAAGAATTTTTTAATAAAATTCTGGGAAATATGGGAAATTTGTCAGCTTTGAGTAAGTTTGCTTTGAAGGGGTTGCTTCAACTATAATAAACCACTCGCCACGCAACTTTGGAGGCTCATAACTCTGGTTCTACTATAGATACGGGGATGTCCTTTGAGTATGTTATAGTCCTATTTGCCCCCCATCCAACCATACTATAAACTTAGGGCTTCGTCAAACAGGGGCCGAGTAATTAAGCAAAATGTTCATAAACATACCCTCCTTATGGGCTTAATTACACGCAATTTTGGAGGCTCATAACTCTGGTTCTATTAGAGATACGGGGATGTCCTTTGAGTATGTTTCCAACGATTCCAAATACTTTGAGTTACGACAATCGGAAGTTTTTTTCTTTTTCCCGAGTTTATTTTCCCGACGGTATTGTCTATATGGGAACGTTTTTGAACCTTGGAGGAGCGAGGTTTGATGGAGTAGTCGAAATGTTCATGGGTTATGCGAGGCTATAAGTTTCCCAGAGTACCTCGCGCATGCCCCTACTCTTTGAGTGGCACTCCATCTTATCTTCCCATAGAACATTATATAGTCAGAGGCAGAAAGGTGCCATTACTCTATATATTTTAAAAAATATATATATATTAAAAAATTTTCAAATCTTTGTCATGAATTGATTCAATTATTTCAGGAAAATGAACGTTTTCAATTTCTTCGAGGCCAAAACGAAGTCGTAACCAACTTCTTCGAGACGTTAATGAAGAAATAAACTATCCAAATATCGCCATTGTTGCTTTTACGCAAAAATGCTAAATAATAATAATAATTTAATAAATTAATTGAGAAATTCATAGATTTGAAAATAAAATATTTTGTCCCAATTTCTTTTTAATTAAATAAATATAAATGATTCAAAACTTTACGCAACCTTTTTATAGGTGCACGCCTTAATTAATTAAATAATTAAAATTAACGCAATTATTAAGTCGCCCAATTATTTAATTAGTTGTTTTTTCCGTTCGTTAATTTTGTTTTTTGTCAAAAAATCTTAACTTAGTAGTCTTCCATAAAAAAAATTAATTAATTTTAAATTAATCGCAATTAAGTCAGTGACGTACACAAACAAATATATCAGAAGTAAATTCCCTTAAATTTTAGTTCCTTTTGCGTGCTGTTTTAATTATTATAATTAATTTTTATTCATGTATTTTACAATTAATTACAAATGGTTTGAAAAGATAAAATAATAATATCAGCTTTTGGGGATTTTTTTTTAATTGTAAAACAAGCGTATATATAGTTTTTAATTGTTTAATTTTCTCCTTAAGAAAAATTAATTAATTTTTGTCCCAACTCTTGCCAATTACAGCTTTTAATTATTATTACGGATTTATTAATTTTTTTTTCTATAGTACTTGTATTTATGAAAGATATCATTTTTATTGCTATAAAATATTAATTTTAAATATTCATTTTAATTTTAAAATATTAATTTTAAATATTCATTTTAATTTTAAAATATTAATTTTAAATATTCATTTTAATTTTAAAATATTAATTTTAAATATTCATTTTAATTTTAAAATATTAATTTTAAATATTCATTTTAATTTTAAAATATTAATTTTAAATATTCATTTTAATTTTAAAATATTAATTTTAAATATTCATTTTAATTTTAAAATATTAATTTTAAATATTCATTTTAATTTTAAAATATTAATTTTAAATATTCATTTTAATTTTAAAATATTAATTTTAAATATTCATTTTAATTTTAAAATATTAATTTTAAATATTCATTTTAATTTTAAAATATTAATTTTAAATATTCATTTTAATTTTAAAATATTAATTTTAAATATTCATTTTAATTTTAAAATATTAATTTTAAATATTCATTTTAATTTTAAAATATTAATTTTAAATATTCATTTTAATTTTAAAATATTAATTTTAAATATTCATTTTAATTTTAAAATATTAATTTTAAATATTCATTTTAATTTTAAAATATTAATTTTAAATATTCATTTTAATTTTAAAATATTAATTTTAAATATTCATTTTAATTTTAAAATATTAATTTTAAATATTCATTTTAATTTTAAAATATTAATTTTAAATATCCATTTTAATTTTAAAATATTAATTTTAAATATCCAGAGCGCTGGAATGCGAATTGGATGCGCTCAAACAAGAGGCTCTACTCAAAGAGAACGCGATTCAATCTTTTTTTATTTTATTTTAATTTTAATTTTTAAATTTTAATTTTAATTTTCTTTTAAAACATTTAAAGTGGAAGTTGTTGATGGCACCGATGGTGTTTTTAACTTTCTTTTAAATTGTCATTTTAATTCTAGTTTAAATAGTTTTAAATTTTTATTTTAAATTGTCATTTAAAATAAGAAACTGAGTGACGAAAGCGATCTGAACAGACAAATTAAAAAACTGGAAGAGAAGAAAGAGATTTATGTTGAAAAGAATTTTATTTGTTCTATTAATCCATTGTTCAAAAAACATTGTTTTAAATAAATAATAAAATTTCATTTATTAAATCCATTGTTCAAGTTTGTTTTTTTAAATTCATTAAATTGTCATTTTTAATACGATATATTACACGTTGGCGTTTTTAATTTTTTTTCCTTTCAAAAGGTTTTTATAATTCCGTTGTTCTAATTCGCAGTCAAAGGATATTTACGTAAAGGCGGATGCACACATACGCCGCTGAGCCGTTGCCGCTCTCCGTTGTCGCCGGCGCGCATGCGCTAAACCATCTCGGTTCGTGCCGCGCTGTGTTCCGCTTGCCGCTCGTGAGCCGCGACGAGAATAGGATATTTTTCTATTTTCGCCGAAGGGAACGGAACGGCGGAGAAGCGCAATCCAATCACGACAGTTTATACGATCACGTGGTTTCTTTAGAAAGCAGGCAAATATATTATTATTATTATATATATTTATTTATATATATTATTATTTTATATAATATATATATTATTATTATTATATATATTTATTTATATATATTGTTATTTTATATAATATATATTATTTTTATTATATATATTTATTTATATATATATTATTATTTTATATAATATATATTTATAAATATAATTATTCTATAATTATTTATACATATTATTATTTTATATATATATATATATATATATATATATATATTTTATTACATAATTACATGCGGTCCGTATATAGTGTATAATATGGATTTGGAAGTCTCCTTGTTGCCGCCTCTTGAGAAATATACCTTTAACCCACTTGGTTGTCTCTCTCTTGTTTATATTATTAACAAGTAAAGATAATAATAATTTTCGTCGCCTCAAGGTCAATAAATGGGAATCCATTTTACCAAAGTATTCGTCTGCTACTGGTTTTCATTATATTTTGTGCCTACAACGCCACCTATATCTATGGCAATCGGTGGCGTTGGTGCTAGCGACGCGTCAAACCAAACTGTAGGTGTGCATGATTTTCCGCTGACGCGCTCCGTTGGCCGTTGCCGCTACCGTTCCGTTTACCGCTCCCAAACCCATGTATGCATCCGCCTAAAAGACGTCATACATGATACGCGACTGCCAGTCCATGATGATTTTTAAGATCGTCGGTAAGACGGAGTCTCCTGTAATATTGCTCCATGATGGCAGATTGCTCGAAGCCAGCCAATGGAAAACGGCAAGCGAAAATCTAGCAGACGAATTTTGGGATTTCAATTTTGAAGTTTCAACGGACAACACTTGTTCGTCTCAAATAAAGTCGCGGCCAGATTTAAAAATAAAAGTTTTGCCATTACATGTTTGTTTATACAGAGTCAAAATGGAATATGGATAAGTCATTTATGGGTATAACGGATTAATGGTTAGATTTGTTTTAAGCCATATTGGTTGGGTCCGAGTCGGGGCCGGATTTGTTATGGCCAAGGCTTAGAATTACGGCGCGATTCAAAATTAACATATTCACGTGTCTATACGATTCTTAAGGAAGATATTACATGCTGACACTATTTTTAAAACCCGTAACTAAATGAAACCACTTTATTTAACCATAAATTGACTTATTATAAGCTGCGCAAAATGTTTGACAGTACCATTTGTCAGTTCATAGTAGCATAGCCCACTCGATCACGCGCGTCACGACGCAAGCTGCTCGGGGCTATGGTTGATAGTAGGCAACGGTTGAAGAAGCGCGTTTGCTAGGTGGTTGGCTCAAGGTTGAAGGTTACATTGGTAGTAATGGAATATTGCTAAGCCTCGGTCAAAGTTTGGGTATTTAGAGACTTTACAAGTTTACATGAACAATTTTCGAATGCGAAAATTCGAATTTATTAATGGAGGATCAAAATATTGAAAAGATGCAATCACAAAACCGTAAGTAATAATCAAATGCATGTTTTTCGTGTCTTTAGTAAATAATCTGCGTAACTGCATGTTAATTAGCATACCCCCTTAATTACCATACATTTTGTAATTAAGAATAATAACAACCATTCTGTTAAAACAAACTAAGTTTAAAACTGCATTAAGACAATTTTATCTTTCACTAATTGTTTTCAAACCGTAATTAATACAAGATTACTTAATAAACCAGGGGGGGGGGAGTATAGGCGCATTGATACGTAATAAAAGTAGTTCAGTCATTCCACTAAGAGAGACTTCAGAGCTCGCTTCAGAGTCCCCAGTCTAGTCCCTCCCACTTTTAATTAATTTGGAGGGAGGGTATGGGGGGTCCAATTTAATTGGCTCTACGTGCTCTTATTGCAGTTGACCAGAGCTAGTAGCAAATTGGGTAAGGGTAACTTCTCTCTGCTGTACCAAAAATCAATATACATTATACAAGTAAGCATCCAGAGTATTAGGGGAGTCTAGGAAATATCATCCTTGGTGTTGTATACTTCCTTATCTGAAGTATTCGCAATTAAAATGAGATGCATCATTTACTAGCCTAGGCCTTGCAACGAAACTAAATATTGGGTTTGGGTGGAATAGGGGAACGGTGTACTCCTTTGAACTTCAACTTACACTGGGGCTTGGACGGCTTTTGATTTTAGGAAGCTTTGCTTTCCGCCCTAGCTCCTTTGTTATTGTAAACAGTATCACTTACAGTTGTTTTATAAATTTTGTAATTGCAAACAACATCGAAAGAGTTGGTTTAATTTGCAATTTATCGACTACTTTTGTTGTACTGAAGGGGGGTCTTATCGTTTGCTTTTGTTTTTTGATGTGTCTGTCAGTACTTGATTTAGTTAATTGTGTTTATACTCTTTTTATTTGAAGTATCATATAAATGCATTGCATTCCAATTATTTTTATTTAAATGGTTCAAGGTTGTTTTTTGGTGGGGCCAAAAGTTCGCTAATGAAAACCAAAATAATTTCGAAAATCTTACTATCTTAGTGCATTTTAAATTGGGTGTGTTTATTTTAAACTTTTAAAGCTCATTATCAAGACTTGTAGTGTAGTTTATAGGGGTTTTCTAAAAATAATTAGCCTGTTAAAATTCCCAAAGTTAATCAGATTCTTTGTTTGGATCTTGGCATAATGGCTAGTTTTAGAACAAAAGAATAGAATTTTATATAAAAAAAATAAATAAAAGAACTCTTAATTGCCCAAAGAATCTGAAGGAAGATCGTTAAGACCTGCAGATTCAAACCAAGGCTAAATTGTTTTCGTACAAAATCAGAAAATTGGTTTTTGCATTTATACCCTGACGGATGGGTCATTAATAAATAATTTCACGTGATTTCTTATATATTTGAATCACGTGATTCCTTATGTATTTGCATCACGTGATTCCTTATGTATTTGCATCACGTGATTCCTTATGTATTTGCATCACGTGATTCCTTATGTATTTGCATCACGTGATTCCTTATATATTTACACCACGTGATTTCTTATATATTTACATCACGTGATTTCTTATATATTTACATCACGTGATTTCTTATATATTTACATCACGTGATTTCTTATATATTTACATCACGTGATTCCTTATATATTTGCATCACGTGATTCCTTATATATTTGCATCACGTGAATCCTTATATATTTACAACACGTGAATCCTTATATATTTGCATCACGTGATTTATGTATTTGGATCACGTGATTTCTTATAGTTTTGGATCACGTGATTCGCGACTTTTAATTTTGGATCACGTGATACGTGGCTTTTAATTTCTCACGTGACTGTTTCCATAAGTTTTTGGCTTTTCAAACCAAAATCCAGGTCTAAATTTGAAGGAATAAGGGGGAGGAAAAAGGGGTGGGGGTGGGGGTAGGTGAATCTGTCGATCTCCATTGGCTGTAATCTATCGGCGAGAATGAGGTCAACCATTGCGGGGGTCGATGCGCGATGCCAAAAGGGTAAGCCCCTATCCTCTTTAATGGATCTATACCTCTATCAATACTGTTTACAACTCGAAATGGGCCCAGAAAACGAAAGTAAATTTTCTTGTCACGGCGGGCCTTAGCTTAACCTCTTTAAATCTGACAGCGAAATCATCGTATCTCGATTTAAACCGTTATTTAAATGGTTCTTGTTAAAGTATCGTATTTAACGGTATTGAGGGAAAGCTAACATCCAGGGGGAAGCGGGAAGTACATCGAAAAGTATTTGCTTTGTAATTAACTTAGTTACGCTCGGAAATTAATGATATTTTAATGTAATGCTATTATGGTACTTTCATTTTGTCTCTAATCATTTTAGTTCAAAAGATATTAGCGTTTTTACGTCTATCTTTTGATAAATTCATAACACTTGGAGCAATTACTGCTTAAAATATGGTTTTGTGCTTCATAGAAAGGGTCAAAGGTCAAGTTAGTTACCTATAAAATCCTGGAGTTTTTAATTTAAACAATATTAATATTGTAAATTATAGTACAATTTTAAATTGCAGTTAGTACATTTTGGTACTTATTCGATACATCCATTTGGCTCTTAATTCGCCAGTTCAATTTCAAGTGATGTGCGACCATAAAAATAGGGGTGTAGCTTAGTGTACAGGGTGTGATTTCTTTTAAAAATGTCGGATGTAGTACCAGGAATGCATACAGCTACTTAGAATCATTGCGTATAAATTCATTTTCAATCAACGTATCTAGGGCGGATTTTGTCCAAGGGAGGAGCTAGCTAGACTAATCTATCATTATGTATGACGAATTTTACCTGACGAATAATTATCTATTGCGCTACTCAACCAAGGAAATTACACTGTTAGAAAGACGCCATCAGAATTCTGAGTAAATTCTCAAGCCCGGTATACCCACAAACCCGAATTCATAGAATTACCATGGGAGGTCACAATGATTCTAAGTTGCTGTATGCATTCCCGGTACTTCTAAACAAATACAGGGCGAAACACCCTGTTTAGTTTACTTTACTTTGGTCTACACTGTAGTTGTAAAGGATCTTGTTTCTTCGAAGTTAGATTATCTTTCTCTTGGACGTGGGGGGTCAAGTTAATGGCGGGTAACGCCATAAAAACGTCTGCAAATCTACCCCAGCACCACTTTCTAGTGATGTCTTGCCAATGAAGGAATATTAGTGCTTATTTTTAGAGAGTACCATTAAAATCTACTCTTTAGGCCTACCGTCGTCTGTCACTTATAGACCAAAGTGAACAACTGGGGACTTTTATTAGTGAATGACCCCTTAATTGAAGATAAGTTATCCACGTGGTAAGTGCATGGGTTTTAGACCACCGAGCTAGCCAATTGAGTCGCTACAATTCATACTTACATACCATAAGTTCATAAGATATGTATGTTTCTTCCATAAGTTTGTTTAATTAATCTCAGGTAACTTAGAAACTGAAAGGCTTGTAATTTTGAAGTGAGTGAGTGAGTGAGTGAGGTAGGGCATAGATTCGAGAGGAGGTAAAGCGAGGGAGGGGTTCTGGTGTGTGAGGTGGCGCTGCTGTCAAATTTGGGCTTAGTAATGCAGACTAAATAGGAGTGCCTAGATGGAATAGGTCCTATCTGCAAAATTAATTAACCACCACCGAGTGTACTTAGGACTTCAATTGACTCGCTCCCCCTCGTTCTCCTTCTCGAACTAGTTATCTCGAGCTGCTGTAAGTCTCTCAGTAGCATTACGAATCGTATAGGTATAGTGCTAATCATACTTATGGAGCGAACATATCACTTATAAACTTATGCTACTACTTATATTTTTTATATTCATCGTGTTTTTTTTTGATAAGTCTGCCATAATTTAAAGGGATAGGATACCCTTAAAACAAGGAAACTGTCAAATAAATAAATAAAAAATACCAGAGTTTCAAAATATTCTTAAAATTTGCATAATCTAAGGCTCGTAAAACCGTTGTCGGAAATTCTAGCGAAACTGGGTTGTCCTTTAGGGAAATGTCCCTATAGTAAGGGTTCACTCGTGGAATTGGAAGGGACTCGAAATAGGGTAGGCCTAAACCAAACTGATAAGGGTCGGCTTTTCTTAGACCATATAATATATATTCTAGGGAACCTTCCCGAAAGCCCGTATGAGTATCCTGTTTTATGGCCGGCCCAATTTCACCCAAAAACCAGGGAAATATATGGTAGTGTTTTTTTTACTTAGAAGTTTTTCTCAATAGTGTGGTTAAGCTGCGTGTACGAATTTGGATTTGTTTTTTTATCGTGTAGGGTTTGAATGTATGCCCTGCTTAACCCTTCTATTTTTTGCATATGATGTGTGTATTTGACTGCTAAAATGTTGTATCTCCAATATTATTTTATTTCAACAAGGGATACTTTAAGATCTAATAGAAATCATTGCGTGGACACTAAGAAGTGATAACTAGTTTGTTAGGGAGAAGGTATAAGATGCCTATAAGTATTCGCGCGCGCCATAGTCCTGCAGTCCCCCTTTCAAAATACAAGGGGGGACGTAAAAGGAGGAGGCACCGGGCTATTTCGCCTCCTCTCCTCAGTCGGAAAATATGACTGTAATTTTTTCTCATTCGCGTCGCGCTGACGTGCACGAATTTTCAAGAACCAATGAGATGCTGGTAATGTAATTTAGAGGCGGCGGGGATTAACTCCGGACCTACGGTAACGTTTGGACTGGAAATAAAGAACTGGAAATGTGGCGCGAATTTATTATACCTTCTCCCTAATAAACTAGATATCGCTACTTGTATCTAGGGCGGATTTTGTGTGAGGAGCTATAGTCATAGAAATTAACATGGGAGATATTTGGTAGGTTACACATTTATTCCTAGTAGCTGTATTTATTCCCTGATTATTTTAGAATTTTGAAAAGAGAACTTTACAACATTTTTGCGTTGAATTGGTGTTGTTTCGTCCATTGGGGTTTTGAGGTTTGGTGTTGGGGGGGGGGATTTTATGGGGGATTCGAGATGACAGGGTTGTAACCGGATTTCCTTCCCTCTTGGAGACTTGAGACCGTGGATTCTGGCCCTCGGAATCTTTTGATTTATGTAAAATTGGCCCCCCATTATTTTTTATTTCAAAACCCCAATCCAAACTTTGGTCGGCGAAAACTTAGCTTTTCCGATAGACTATTTTAATAATAATATTGAGCCGTTCCATTCATACCTTTAATAATATGATACGAACTATTGAACAGATAATATGGCCAAACATAACGTAAAACTGGTCCATAATGGACGTTTCCTTATCGGTTATTTCTTCAGAGATGAAATGGCATATTTTCTGTCACGTGGTTTATCCATAGAGAGCCAATAGGTGGGGGAGTCAGCGATATGGAAATATTGCAAACTAATTTATAGGGAGTAAATTAGATTATATTTAATTTAATTATATTAATATTTGAAATTGATGTAAATGGCAATTAAGAACAATGGGTTTTCAAACCATGCACGAGTTAGGTCTTAGGAGATGACGCAGTTTACAACGCGGTGTACATTTTTAAAATTGCCAGAACGTCTAGACAGAGCTAGAATGAAAGATGTTTGATAAAAAAATAATTCAAGAGTTTTATTGAAGTTTTTATCATTTTCCAACTCTTTCCATAATCATAATTCGTTTAAGTCCAAAAAGCTTTGTTTTGAATTTGGGGAAAAGAACGTAGAAAATAAATTTAACTCGTGTCTGGAGTTCTAAAGCAATTATTCATTCATGATCGTAGTTTTGATTGGTAGAAAAATGGGAAAAGTTACTTATTGAATTGATGTCTTAAAATCGTCGACTAGACGTTTCATAGAGTAATTGCACCAAGATTTTTTTGGTAAACACATGGCAGAGTAATTGGACAGTTATTATCGTTTTATTTTTAACTATTGCACCTGGTACTGTTCACTAATATCATCATAAGTTTATAAGTGATATGTTCCTTCCATAAGTTTGTTTAATTAATATCTGGTCATGACAAACTGAAAGGCTTGTAATTTTGAAGTGAGTGAGTGAGTGAGTGAGGTCATAGATTCGAGGAGGTAAAGCGAGGGAGGGCCCTGGTTGGTGAGTGGGGCGCGGCTGTCAAAGGGGGCTTAGTAATGCGGACTAAATAGGACCTAGATGGAATAGGTCCTATAGCTGCAAAATTAATTAACAATGCACCGAGTGTACTTAGGACTTCAATTGACTCGCTTCCGTCGTTCTCCTTCTCGAACTAGTTATCTCGGCTTCTGTAAGTCTCTCAGTAGCATTACGAATACTATGGGTAGTGCAAATCATACTTATGGAGCGACATATCACTTATAGACTTATGTTAGCTAGACCTTCTGTAAAGTAATTGCACCAAGTATCATGCAGGGTTAACGGTAATCCACCATAGAGAAACACCACGTGTTTCAAGCTAAGCTTAGAGTTAAAAGGACGCTTTAAGTTGTAAAAATGTTATGGCATTGAAGGAAAGGAAGTATGAAAGAAGGGTTTTGTTCCGAGTGTGTTTTTGGCCACGATGCCAAAATGATGTAGACCTATAGCTAGGGCCACGTTACTTTCACTAATTTGGCATAGGCGAGTAAGGGTGCGTTAGAACCGCCGCCGCCTGACGCCTGTATAGCGAGATTAACAAGCGTTTTCTTTTGGCAAATGTAATGATTCTCCTCTCTCTTTAAAACATTTTTTTTCTTTATTTATAAAGGGCCCAGGCGCTGTAGCACGTTTTTGATACCTCTATACTGACCAAGGATTTTTTTGTTTCAGAAATAGAATGTTCTTGTTTAAAAATAAACCCATCTACCATTCCCCCCTTTCATCTTAAAGGTCTAGTGAACAGGGTCCTACAAATGGAAAGGTTACAATCACGTGGAAAGGTTTTTTTAAGGTTTTGGCGCGTGATATTATGTACCTTTCCCGCCATTTTTAAGAAAGCTTTTTGCGCGTGATTTTTATGTACCGTTCCCCCCATTTTTAAAGAAGTTTTTGCGCGTGAATTTATATACCTTTCCCGCCATATTTAAGAAAATATTTGGCGCGTGATTTTATGTACCTTTCCCGCCATTTTTAATAAACATTTTGGCGCGTGATTTCCTGCCATCTTTAAGAAAGCTTTTGGCGCGTGAATTTTATATACCGTTCCCGCCATTTTTCCCCCGCATCTTCCGTTTTAGATCTTATGAAGTTCAGTCCTAAGTCTTTGAGAACTCTTTCGATTTCTTTGTCCCTTTAATGATATATTTCCAGTAATAGTTACTTCGTCCCTCCCCATCGTTTAGAATTCTCGTAACGCGATGCTTTTGTCTCGCGTCGCGTCTTTTGCCAAAAAGCCAAAAGTTTGCCAGAAGTCAAAAGAAATTTGAAATGGGATTCCCAAATTTATGCCCAAGTCCTTGAGGTTAATAAAAGACAACCACCACCATAATTTTTATTTCTCAATATAGCCTTTCAAAAAACAAACGCGTGTCAGAGACATAAATATAAATACTTGTTATAGGCCTTTATTTCATACCTTTTTACGAATGTTTGACGTCTGATACTAAACCACGTAGTTTATTCATATTTAATTTATTAAAACAAAAATCAAAATACAATAAAAACTTCAGAACAAAACATTTCAAATGGTTAATAAATTTTACTTAAAGAAACAAACAAATAAATAAACAAATAAATAAATAAATAAATAAATAAATAAAAATGAAACATAATTTTTTTTATCATTTTTTCGAAAGAGCATATAAAAAAATGGACATTTTTTAATTAAAAACAGTTCGAAAACACTTTTGAATAATTCTACGCGATCGTTTCGTTCCAATTTTTTAAACAAATCTGTTGGTAATATATCATTCCAATGGGCAGCCATGAATTCCAATAATTCTTTTCTCAAATGCTTCGATTCGTACGTTAGCACCGACTGAAGTACACATTCTATATTATCCATTGAAATATTTGATATTATACTCTTCTCACACAAGATCTTCAAATCGGGTAAAAGGCAGAGGTGGGCGACTTTTAACAGTTGGAAATGGTTTTCCACAATGTTGGGGGGGTTTTGACCGGTGTAGAGGAAATGCAACAAATCCTTGACCACTTGGGCGTCAAATACGCCCCTCCAGTCGACGGAGTTCGTTCGAGTTTCAGTCATATCGGTTTGGAACATTTTCTTGAAATATTCCGAGTGCGACGCCAACACGAACTTGTGACATGGAAATTCCTGATCCTCGGTTTTGATGATTGTGTCCGTTAGAATTCCTTCGTCCAACAAAGTCTTTTGTCTTTCGATAAAGTTTTTCTCGTCGCACGAAACAATGGTGATAATGATTTCGAATTCTTGGTAGCGACACGATAAATTATCATACTCCTTTAAGTAGTAAATGTTATGAAATACGAATTCATTGAACCATGGGCCTCGCATGTATCCCTTGTGGATCGTGAATTTTTCATCATAGACATTACTGTAAAATAGTACCTTGCAATAGCATCTTTTGTACTTCATATTCTTTGCACAGCGCCCTCTCAAATCCAAGAACCGCTCATCACCGTAAGGTCTGTAGTAACTCTCCATTATCCACGGGTGTACTTCATCTCCAACTTGATCATGCACTTCAATATTTATGGTCCATTCAAAAAGCCCTGATATTTTTTGCGGAAATCTTTGCTTTCTTATATTGAAAATTCTTTGGGTTGATGTCGCTTCGGTGGCCATAATTTAGCGTCAAATAATTATTTTCGAACCTTAAGCCTATCAATAATTATACAACGCGTACTGGTTTTATCAACCGTTCAACTGGAGCGCGAATGACAATGAGACCTAGCGTTGACAGATTAGACTAGACGTTACCTAATAGTGGCTTTACATTTTCAAAAAAAAAATAATAATATAGATTACGTAAAATAAACACTACCTTCCCATTAAATTTCGTGTTTAAAAAAACGTTAACTATGTTAAATTACGTATTCACGTGATTCCATAGAAAGTAGTTACAACGGAGGTAAAAAACTGGCACTGTGTTTGAATACTCGAGTTTTTGTTAGGAAATTTTTTATTTTTTCGCTCTATAAGCAGACAGGCTGACTGAAGTGTTCTTATTTTAGCCTACAAAATTTGTAGGCCTGTGCGAGTCCAGTTTTTTGGGGTTCGAGTCGAGTCTCGAGTCCTTAAAAAAGCTCTATATAGAATCTCGAGTCGAGCCTTTTAATTGGTATCGAGTCCTTAAGTCAGCTTAGGAACTAGGTTTCAAGTCCATTGTTGAGTCCTGATAAATTATATCAAGTCCAAGTCGAGTCCTATTAAATTAATTCTATTAATACTAACTTTAATTAAATTTACTTAGTTTAATTTTACATCATTAATAATACAAGAATTATAATAAATTAATTTCTAATAAGGATAAATTTTACTCGCAAAGTATAAATCTCACGACGAAAATGACGCGTAGTAACAATAATTTGAAATTTTTTGGTTTTGGTTTGCTTAACTCCTTTTGCTGAAGTCAAATTTTGGTCCAATCGCACCTGTCTATTCTAAACTTTAAATCGATTAAACCCCACTAGATGCGGCGCTCTACTTAAAATTCCGGGTCACCGTGTAAATATTTTTGGACTTGATAAGGCTTTGTAAGTAATTAATCTACCCGGCTTTCTCAGGGTTGTTTTAAGTGAATTTAAACCAGGTAGACTTTCGTGTCTAAACACTTAATATCCTTATGAAATACATGCATTATGTTGTTTTCTAAGAAACAAATAGGCTTAATGGCTAGGCGTTCTTGGCCACAACCTTGAGGAACTCAACCGAACTACTTCCCAAAATTTCCCTAGTGTTACTCGTATCAGGGATAGATTTAATTTTAGAAGTAGGAATGGAGAACAGAGTAATCTGGGCCCGCGTCAAAGTCCCGGACCCCCTTCCCCGGGACGGGGGGGGGTGGTATGAAAGAAGAGGCGGGTCATAGCGACAGAGGTAAAAAGGAATTACGTATTTTTCGCCGCCGTCCCCGTTAGCAACGTCATCAAAACGTAGATTAAGTGAGCCAATATGATAATTTAAAATTTTCGGTACGTGTTGGAGGGAGGGGCTCTATACTGGGCTATGAGTCGGACTGAAGTGAATACTAACCGGAAACTATTCCTACATCTAAAATTAAATCTATCCCTACTGATATCAACTTGCAGTTTAGTCAAATTTGGTAACGAATTGTGACTGTCTATAAACAACAAGCAAATATACCGCTTTCTCAAATATCTACCTACAACTGATTATACCAAGAAGTGATATCACTTCCAGTTTATTTGGACACCAGTATGTACATACTGGCTTCTAATCACCACCATCTTCTGGTCTTTGTCCATCCCACTTGGACACCAGTCTGTACATACTGGCTTCTAAACACCACCATCTACTGGTCTTCCGTCTATTCCACATAGACACCAATCTGTCTCATTGGCTTCTAACTCCATCGTCATCGTTTGGTTTAGACATTCGCGGCGATCGGATAGGGTTGCGAGAAACGTCTAGCCTCCCTAGGGTGGGTTGTCCACCAAAGGTTTTCGCAATTGCGGTTGTTCTTGCTTTGCTTTTAACTGAAGTTCGACACCCTTTCAGGGTGACCAGACATTTTTTCCTATTTTTCCAATGCCACCTATAAATTCCTATAATGGAAGGTTTTCTCCTATATTTTCCAACTTGTTTCACTTTGTTAGATTCATCAGGGTATTAAGTTTCAAACTCGCAAAAAAATTATTTATATTGTTCAAAAAATAAGTCACGAGGTATCACCATCAGCTTGAGTTTATATTTCTAATAAACTTTAGTTGTATCTGCAAACAGACATACCTATTCCGCCTTAGAGTGCCGGAAGCAATTCCAAAGAGTAGAACTGAATTCAACATGTATCTAATATTCTGTTGACTAAAAATAGAAACACGACCCATGACCACAATAAGTTCGCCGCGGTTATAGGTCTTATTTAACTTTAACACTCGCGTTGGCAAACAATGAATATCGTTGAGGTGAAACGAGACAGTAGTGTTTAAACTGCTAACCAGTAAATAGCCATATTTTAATATAAAATCCACATTGTTTTTATCTGTCCCTACCCCGATTGATAAAAAATATATTTTTAATAAGGCCGATCCGATGTTATTAATCTGAATCTTATACTATTACTTAACATTGTTGTCAATAGTTTCTTTCGACTTCTTGCCTAGGCCGACTCTCGGGTCGCTACTGGCCTCGTCCATTTAACCTTTTATTTAGTAATTTCCGGTTAGTAGGTGGCGCGCTAAACCGACTTGAGCTAGGCCCCTCCCAGAAAAAAAAGATAACTCTGACTTCATGGAAGCGGATTAGACTGACTCGAACGTTCTCTCTTAACTTGAATGAGATCTTGGTACTTGTTATAGGCCTATATCTGATACCTTTTTACGAATGTTTGACGCCTGATACTAAACCACGTAGTTTATTCATAATTCATATTTAATTTATTAAAACAAAAATCCGAATACAATAAAAGCTTTAAGAACAGAACATTTCAAATGATTAATAAAACCTTCTTAAAGAAAAATTAAACATAATTTTTTTTTATCATTTTTTTTCTTAAGAGCTTGTCAAAGATGGACATCTTTTATTAAAACGATATACCCCTAGCAGAATGTCTTCCCTGAACAGTTCGAAAACACTTTTGAATAATTCGACGCAAACGTTTCGTTCCAATTTTTTAAACCAATCTGTTGCCAAAATATCATCCCAATCTGCAGCCATGAATTCCAATAACTCTCTTTTCATATGCTTTGATTCGTACGTTAGTACTGACTTAACTACACAATCTATATTATCCATGGAAATATTTGATATTATGCTCTTCTCACACAAGACCTTCAAATCGGGCAGAAGACAGAGGTGGGCGACTTTTAACAGTTCGAAATGGTTTTCCACAATGTTGGGGGGGTTTTGACCGGTGTAGAGGAAATGCAATAAATCCTTGACCACTTGGGCGTCAAATACGCCCCTCCAGTCGACGGAGTTCGTTCGAGTTTCAGTCATATCGGTTTGGAACATTTTCTTGAAGTATTCCGAGTGCGACGCCAACACGAACTTGTGACACGGAAATTCATGATCCTCGGTTTTGATGACTGTGTCTGTTAGAATTCCTTCGTCCAACAAAGTCTTTGGTCTTTCGATAAACTTTTTCTCGTCGCACGAAGCAATGGTGATAATGATTTCGAAATCTTCGTAGTGACGCGATAAATTATCATAATCCTCTAAGTAGTAGATGTTAGGAAATTCGAATACATTGAACCATGGCTCTCGCATGTACCCCTTGTGGATCGTGATTTTTTCATCATTACTGTAAAATTGTATCTTGCAATAGCATCTTTTGTACTTCATCTTCTTTGCACAGCACCCGCTCAAATCCAAGAACCGCTCTTCATCACTGTAAGGTTTGTAGTAACTCTCCATTATCCACGGGTGTACTTCATCTCCAACTTGATCATGCACTGCAACATTTATGGTCCATAGAAGAAGGTCTGATATTTTTTGACGAAATCTTTGCTTTCTTATACTGAAAATTCTTTGGGTTGATGTCGCTTCGGTGGCCATAATTTAGCGTCAAATAATTATTTTCGAACCTTAAGCCTATCAATAATTATACAACGCGTACTGGTTTTATCAACCGTTCAACTGGAGCGCGAATGACAATGAGACCTAGCTCTGACAGATTAGACTCGACCTTACCTAATCGTGGCTTTAGGCTTTCAAAAAAAAAAAAAATAATATAGGCTTAGATTACGTAAAATAAACACTATACTTCCCATTAAATTTCGTCTTTAAAAAAACGTTAACTATGTTAAATTACGTTTTCACGTGATTCCATAGAAAGTAGTTACAACGGAGGTAAAAAAACTGGCACTGGAATGTGTTTGAATACTTGAGTTTTTGTTAGGAAATTTTAATTTTTTTTTCGCTCTGTAAGATGTTAAAAAGTATAATATGTACCACTTCAAGCAGGCTGGCTGATTGAAGTGTTCTTCTTTTAGCCTACAAAATTTGTAGGCCTGTGCGAGTCCAGTTTTTTGGGGTTCGAGTCGAGTCTCGAGTACTTAAAAAAGCTCTAATAGGATCTCGAGCCTACAAAATTTGTAGGCCTGTGCGAATCGTTTTCCCGCCTTTTTTTAGTTAAGTACATACCATAGTAGCGAGGCTGTCACGTGATTGACGTCGAAAACCTACCCAATATCAATCATTTACCAGCAGGCGCCTTCTTTATCGCACGTGCATGTGTAGGAATGACTTAGGTAAAGGTTGCTAAGGTCAAGTGTCAGCCTGGAAAATCGTTTCCCCGCCTTTTCATATAATGGTTCGTAAGTAACCAATGGCTGTATTGATAAATGGACCTTGAAAAGGTTATGGTTTCGGTGATGAGTTAGGCTTAGCGTTAGAGAAGGTTATTAATTATTTTTGAAGGATGCACACGTCATAATGGAACTTGAAATAAATAATGTGACGTAAATATAAACATTCATGGAATGGAACAAAATGTTTGCTAACACGCTCTAGTTGCCAAACTTTTGGGGAACAAAGACAAAACACATAAAGATTTAAACAGACCGTGTAATCCTTAAATGGGAATGAAGACATTTTTATTAATGGTGCATCCCCAAACAAACGCCCCCATAATATTTCTGTAAAATCAGAAGTGTATAATACTTATTCTCTTGGAGAGAAGTGTACCACTACAAAGAGTTAGAAATTAGTAATTGTAACATGATTCTTCCATGCAAAACATTTTACATTTGGACTAGTGCACATGCAAGGTTACTAAACCGAATTATGCATGCACATACGCCATTTTAAATAGTTTACCCGCATCATTACTATATCTATTAGCGCTTTACTATTTGTCAAGGCGCATGCATGCACTTGTGGATTAATTTTTGTCCCCCACGTCAAGACTAGATTTGTGGGTTGATTGCTGAGGATTTAGTACCACCAAACATCTATAGAATTCACCCTTGCACGGTGCGATGCCCATCTTAATAAAGTTTGATGAACGGGAAAGCAAATGATCAAAAAGGGCTCCTAGCTCGCCTGGGTGGAATCATATTACATAACTAAAGCATATTAAGAGGATTCAGAGTGTTACACTTCTTCTATTACCCCCTTCTGATGAAATTCGCAGCTAAAAGGGCTGCCTCGCCTGGGAAACATGTTACATAACTTAAGCATATTAAGAGGATTCAGAGTGTTACACTTCTTCCATTATACCCTTCTGATAAAATTTACAACAGCAGATAGAGGCTAAGAAAAAGTTTTTTTGTCGACATCGTTAAAGTTAAGCCTTTGTTTTCTAAGAAAAGAATATAAGGAATATTAACGGGTTCCTCTCGTTGTGTTTACTTGACAAAATAAAACATTTTAGGGTTTAGGAGAAGGAAGGTCCCGGAAGTTAAATTAGGGTCATTAAATTTGTTCGCGCCACCAACGACAATTTAGAGCTGTAGTTTTGCTGTCTTTTTTTCCGGCAGCATTGCAAATGAAATGGTTTTGCAAGATTTTACTATACATTTTCTAATTCCAAATCTGACCTATAGAATGGAGAGTATAGGTTCTATTGAATTTACAGGGCTTATAATGAAAATTGTAAGCGTAAATGCCGTTAACCGTTTTTATCGCCCCTTTCTTGTGTGCGTTTGTTTACCTTTGGAGGGATTTAATTTCCCGCCAAAACCTTTATAGGCCTACCTGTTCTGAAAATGTAAAGGTGTTATTGATTGGGGAACTTACGCTGGCTGGTTTAAACTGTAGGTTTTCTTTTTTCAAGGTGAGATTGTACTGTTATTTATACTAGAGATAGTTAAGTTAAAAAAACGTGTGAGTCTGAGATTGGGTTAAGAATTTAATGGGTAAAGGGTTGTAGGGTTTTTCATTTTAAATAAATTTTTGTGGTATTTTTTTTGGGTTATTTATTTATGCAAATTTTGATATTTGAATTAGTTAGTTTAATTAAAAACAACTTTATACTAGGCCATAATGTTTATTTATTTATTTATTTATTAGCGTTGGAATAATATTTTTATTTGTTATTTAAACGCCAATTAGATTTATTAATTAGTCAGTTAATTAATTAAAAAAGCCTTTTTATTAAGCCTTAATGTTTGTATATTTTAGTTATTTATTTATTAGGATTTTAAAATAATTTTTATTTGATTTTTACCACGTTCGTTATCCAGTCATTTTGTGAAAATTTTATGTGTGCACCTTAAAATAACTTTTAAGTGCACTTTTTCGTTTTTATTCAAAGTGAATTAGTTTAGTTTGAAAAATAGCAGCATTCAGCTGTTCACCCTACCCTAGTTAGGTAATTAACATATTTAGTGGTGGAACGCGAAAGTAATTTGATTTCGCGGTTGTCATGGTAACGGAATGAGACACACGCACTACACTGAGCTTTCTGCGTAAATCGTAATCGTGAATTGAATAAACCATAAACTGGCTGATTTCATTGTCGATAAAATAAACAACATTCACTTCACGAATCACAACTCACAAGCAAAGGGGAGGTGGGGATTTGAATTGTAGTATATCAAGGTCATTCAAAACGCCCCCTTTAAACACTCATCAAGTCATAACTCGAAGAAAACAGTGGATTCAAATTAATTTCTTTATAGTCCATGCAGGCTTTAGTCACTGCACACTTATATCTAGTATATTCAGACTTTGACTGTGAATGAGAAATTCCCCCTTATTTTCCGACTCGTCCGCCTAGCTTCGCTGATAACCCATATAACATACAGCGCCATTATCGAAACTAGCGGCGAGAAAACTAGTAAAACGGTCGTTGGGAAAACCCTAGGCATTTTTTCACGTGACATTCTAACTTGTTGAGTGGTTTAAAGCAAGCTATAGCTCGTGCTCTCGTTCGCTCCCTAGCTCGTGAGCTCGAGCTCTCTGACGTGAGAGCTCTTTTAGAAGCACGCCGTTACTGAAAGGGTTAGGTCTCGCGCGCGAGAGAGCCTTCCTTATCCGAATCTGAAAACGCGCGCGACAAAATTACCCGCCAAAAAGCTCTTTTATTGCGCGCCTTATTGTTTAAACCGCGCCAAAAATAATAAAAATAAGTTAACACTATTTGAAAATGAGTTCAAATTATAGTTTTATATGAAAGAAATATATATATATTAAATCGGTTGTGAAATAATAATAATAATATAATAAATATCGGTTGTGAATAGTAATAAGAAATAGAATCGGCTTTGTTTACCAACTATATTGTTAAAAGACCACGTGAGTTCCATGACCCAAAAATGGATGAAAAATGAGTACTACAACTATACTAAACGATTACTAGTATAGATTTATTGATTCATGCAATGTTTAAAGATTTATAACCATGTAGGTACAGAGTAATATATATATATATATATATATAGGTTATATATACATAGATAATAAAAAAAAGAAATATGATTTGAAAGGGGCTTGAAAAGAACAGTTTTGTTAGGGGGAGGAAAAATAAAAAATATACGGGGGTGACGTCACGATGGCTTCGTTCACGAAGCATTTGAGCACACATGTGTATTTTCACATGGACAGGCCGGTTCCCAAGAAAACCGGACCACCACCAACCGGGTTCGGCATGCAACATACGGCTTTAGAAAATACGGTCGCTCCTCCGGGTTCAGGATTGGGTTTAGGCTTAGGTGGATCTGGTCGTCCGCAAACGTTGCGTTCCAGGAGTAAAGAACACGTTCCACAGTCGACTTTACCAACGACTAACGCCTTTGAACGATTAAATAGGACTCTAAGAGCCGGTGGTGATCCCTTTCAAGATCAAGTCTTTAATAGGTATGTGGTTTTGTATAATCTAATTCGTTAAGTGTTAATTCTCTCTTTATGTATCCCTGTTGAGACTCGTTTATTTTTGGGTGTTAGTTTAAATGGGTTTTCTTTGAGGGGTTTGAGGAAGTTTATTAGGGGTTACTAGGTGGGTGGGTAAGGTTTGGTCACGGGATAATTGTAGGGAGATTGTTAGGGAGAATTGTAGGATGTCGTCAGTGAAATCGTAGGGAATAGGCCAGGAAAATCATTGGATAAAGTCAGGCCCAGGGAAAATAATAGGAAAGAATTAGGGAAAATCTTAGGAAATACGGACAATAATAGGATATAGTCAGGGAAAATCGCGGGAATTAGGGAAAATCATTGGAAAATAGTCAGGGAAAATCGTATAGGATATAGTCAAGGAGGATAGTAGGAAATAGGGAAGAGGAAATAATCAGGGAAAATCGTAGGATATATAGGGAAAATCATAGGAAATAGGAAAGGAGTTCTAAACTGATAGTTTGTGGTAACCCTTAGCTAGGGAATTGAAGAAATAATTCATTGAATTTGAAACTACGTTATAACAGATGTTCATTTTTTGTTTGGGAACCTGAGAGTGTCTAGAAAATTAGATTATTGTGAAAATACCTATTCAAGAGCCAAGCCTCCTCATTCCCAATTGTAATTCCGCGTTTAATTAAACTCCCTTATACTTAATTAATTTAATTATATTTAAAATCGTGAACAGCGGTGACGAGGATTACGAAAGCCGTTTCGACACGTCGGATTACTTCAGTGAAAATCCGTACTTACTAAGCCCGGATTTCGCCGCTCGCGATCGTAATTCGAGATCGCGTCGAGTTCCATGGAAACGTAGTAACAAATACGAACTTAAATCACCTAGTCCTCACGAATTGCAAAATTACGGGGTCTACTCTAACCGGTACGGAGGTGAACCCAGTAGAAACACCAGTGGTGGTGGTGGTAGCGGTGGTAATCACCATGCCCAGCACCATCATCACGACAGAAATGTTAGTTTCGCGTCGGACAATCGGTCAAGTTCCGGTGGATCGGGTGGTGACCGGTCCGATCGGGGTGATAGGAATACAGTGCATTTCGCGCCTGAACCAACATCCTCCTCCAATAGGAGACAGTCATCGGTTCAAAGGTCGTATTACGATGACCACCAAGAAGTTGATGTCTTGTCTTCGCCTTTAAGCGATGATTTAATGCCCAATCAGGATGTTAGTGTTGTTAATAGTGGTGTCGGTGATCTAGTGAGTGGTTCCGGAGGTGGTGGTGATGGTAGTGGAGACAAGAACGCGTCATTCGCTAGTAGATTAGACCAAGATTGTTTTATAATACCAGCGCATAAAATGGACAGGTTTCTTCCAATGCAACATGTAAGTGAGAATTAATTATGCTTTGTTGTTTTTTTTATTTTATTTAATTGGTGTGTGTGTGGGGGGGAGTTAATTGGGGTTCGAAGGTCAATATAATAACGGTACTTAATTTATACTTACGCTTATTTTTTCGGTGGTATTGGGAGCTACAAAATGAAGCAGAGAAGGTCAAATTCGGACCATTAATTGAATTGTAATTAGAAAGACATTACCACTTTCACTTAAATATTTATTTATATATTTTGGGGTAATTAGATATTTTCATTGGTAACAATATTGGTAACTACAAAATGACTCTATTTAAGTCGAAATTGGACCCACAGAAACCCCGCAATTCAATCGGACTATTAATTGAATTGTAATTAGAAAGACATTACCAGCCCTCCCTTAAACATTTATTTATTTATTTTGGGCTAATAGGGGATTTTAATTTGCAACAATATTGCTAACTACAAAATGGGTCTATTTAATTCGAAAATGGACCAATAGAAAGCCCACAAATCAATATTCCTCTATCAAAAATGTTGTTTTTCTTATCCTTAAAAAAAATACTCCTTAAAGTTGTTTTTTCCGTTCGTTCATCTGCACCCAAAAGTGACCTAAATCTTTTTTATTTTATTCGTCTTCTTCTTCAAGGCGGGGATTTGGGAAATAGATATCCAAGAAAGCACTCTCCGCTTCGCTGTTCCATTACGATGTTAAAAACGCGAAATTTATGATGTTTTATGATATGTTAGATATATCGTCATCATTCTGTGTGTGTACCTATATAAAAAATCTCTAGCTAGCTTTGCCCCATGCTTTCTAAACTCCTCTCCCCATCCAACCAACGCCACCGCTATACCCTAAAATTAGACGCAGCCAGTCGTAGCCCTCAAAAGCGTGTTTTCAACATTAAAGAGAGGCTCAAACTGATTTTAATGTCGCCACTTGGGTCATTTATTGAAGTTTTATTAACAGAAGTTGATAATTGAAGAAGGGTGTATCTCTATTCACTTCCCATGCTGTAGTTATGACTTATAACATGAGTGTAAGTTTTTTATTAACAGAAGTTGATATTTGAAGAAGGGTGTAAGGCTCAAAATGATTTTAATGTCGCCACTTGGGTCATTTTATTGAGTTTTTATTAACAGAAGTTGATATTTGAAGAAGGGTGTAAGGCTCAAAATGATTTTAATGTCGCCACTTGGGTCATTTTATTGAGTTTTTATTAACAGAAGTTGATATTTGAAGAAGGGTGCATCTCTATTTACTTCCCATGCTGTAGTTATGACTTATAACATGAGTGTACGTTTTTTTTATTAGCAGAAGTTTATATTTGAAGAAGGGTGCATCTCTATTTACTTCCCATGCTGTAGTTATGATGTTTAACACAGGCGTAAACAATCTTATAGGCTTTTGTCTGGATATATTTTTAAATATTTAACTATATGCCCTTTGACCTCTTTATTGATTAAGGTCCACTGTTTCTGGTAATTCAGGGTGTTTTACTAGATCAGGGGAATTGGAATTGGGGTTTTGAATCAGGGAGACAGAAGGTGATTTTGACCTCTTCATCGATTATAGGGTTCATTGTTTCTCATAATACTTGATTATCTTGATCAGGGGATTGGGGTTTTAAGTCAGGGTCCAGAGTTTCTGATAATGCGGTGTTTCTAGATCAGGCAATTAGGTTTTTTAGTCAGGGACGACGTCAGTGATTTTGAAAATATGGTAACTATGGTTGACCTCTCCATTGATTTAATTACTGTCCAGTATTTCTGATAATGCATGCTGGTTTTCTAGGTCAGGTGATTTGGGGTTTTGAGTCAGGGATTTTGAAAAAAACATTGTCAGGAAAATCGTGGAAAATATAATTTACCAATTTTCTTTTAACTCTGTAGTCGAAATTGAGACTCAATAAGTAATGTTATTGACACGTAATTTCAAAAATAAAAAATATGTGTAGAAATGTTTAATTTAGGGATCAAGATAAGGCATTTTAACTTCCCTTTAAGCTCGGGCGACAAAAATTGGTCCAGATTCAAATATTCTGGGAAAAGCGGCGGAGTTAGGGAGAGGGAAAGGGGGGGGTCGAGACTGGTACAACCCGTTGCCAAAAGAGCATCCAACTCTACTTCTGTATATCCCGAACGTAGCATGCAGTTGCTAAAATCACACTAAGATGTATATACTTACACTCTACGTTTGTTGTTATTATTATTGCTTAACTTTCGATTTACGATGTAAATTATAGTTATAAATATACACTTTTCCCTAAACAATAACAAATACAAATACAAGAAAACGAAAGGGAAATTTAACGTGGAGTTTTTGAAATAACTTTAAATTGTCAGGGATTTTTTTTTTTTAAACGTAGATGACATAAATGACGTGGAAGAGTTATTGAATTTGGGAAAAGGTTCTTAAATGTCAGGGAGATTTCAAACTCTGTCGTTATAAAACACTCACTGGGAAATGTCAGGAAATTTGATAAAACTATGAGTGAATGAATTAACATAGTTTATCTGCATTACTGTAAATGAATCACTTTTAAAGCAATGAGAAACAATGGTTATTAAAGTTATTTACAAACAAAATAATTAGCTCATCATATAAATATGTTTAAAAAGTAATTATTGTTTATAATTGTGACTTTTAAACCACTTAAAAATCAATATTTAGTACCATTAAATTTTTAAAGGGGCAAAGATAACCTACAGGGGCAAAACGTTAACGTGGGTTTTCCATAGAACGCCTGTAAAACTATTTCACCGCAATACTCCGGTGTTTACTGAAACTTTATATTCCAAGGGGCGAAGATAACCTACAGGGGCAAACGTTAACATGGGTTTTCCATAGAACGCCTGTAAAACTACTTCCCCGCAGCACTCCGGTGTTCGCATAAACATCATCTTCCAGGGGGCAAATTGAAATTTTCTTAATTAATAATATTAAAATTAAAATTTAATTAAAATACGTGGTATATATATGCATATATTTATTTAATGAAAGGTGAATGACCTTTAGGCGACATATTTTGGTGGTACTCGGAAATAAAAGTCTATATAGAATATAAATCCTTTTAAGTTAAGTTTATAAATATTTTTGACAATATTCGCCGTGCAACGTAATTAAATTTAAATGCAAATTTGTTGCAAGGCTATACCTGGCTTATATTTAAAATATATATTAAGGTTTACCTTGGGGCCTGCCTTAGTGCAAGTGTAACTTGAAACAGAATGTATTTTTCTTTTTTATATACGCAGTTTAAGACTATATAGCTGCATGGTAAAAAATTTAAATTCAAAATTTCTTCTGCAGCTACGAAAATGGGTTACGTTATAAGGCCTTAATTTACATATTTAAAATTAGTTTAATATCGAAATATTGTTGTGTATCGATTTGCGTGTTTTTATTTTTTGGTTGCCCTGTATTATTTTTATTACAATATTATTATTTTTTTGTATGTTGTAATATGTAGCTACTGGAATGCATACAGTTACTAGGAATAATTGTGTAGGCATTTTCACTTAACGTATCTAGGGCTAAATTTGTAAACTACTTCATTATCCCTTTGATTTTAACTTACCCAAATATTTTTTAATTTTGTTTTGTAACTAAAACCAAAATGACCAACGTAGTCGTTTCAAAGCTTGGTTTTGGTTGGCGCAAATTGAGATTGGGGGGGGGGGGTTGAAAGCGGTGAATTTTAAAATAACAACAACGGGATAGCACTTAGTGCAACTACCCATACCTCAATTTGCAATAAAGTCAATTGAAAAATTACAAACCTTTATTAACGAAAATAAAGCAAACTCCGACTGATTCTGAACGAAATGTTCAATATTATTATTATTAAAATTTAAATTCTGAGGTATAAAAGGCTTTTAGCGAAAAATTGGGAGAACATCTTTAAAATATATGAATGTTTTTCAAGTTAAGAATGTACCGTTGTTGAAGCTACGTTGCGTATCCCCCCCTGCTTACGCTCTTGGTATTTTCTTAGAGTGAAATTGAATATATTATCAAAACTGGTGGCTCGTTTAACGCGAACAATAGAGGTTCATTAATAATTCGCGCCTAGACTTGGTGACTGCATGGAGAAAACACAGGGGCTAATAATTATGACGTTGTGTTATAAATACCGGCTCCTTTTCGCTCGCGCCGGCCCAAAACTGCTGCACGTGTAATTTTCCCGCCATTTGCTAGCTCCTTTTCTCGCGCGCCCAAAACTGCTGCACGTGTAATTTTCCCGCCATTTACCAGCTCCTTTTCGCTCGCGCCAAAATTAGTGGCACGTGTAATTTTCACGCCATTTATTCTAATAATGTTATACACTCAAATTCAGTAGAATAGGTGTGATTTAAATTATAAATTATTATTTTGCGCATATGTTTGAGACGTATTTTTCGTTTCAAAAATTCCCTGACTTCTCCGGCTCTATAGGTTTTTTCCTGACTATCTAAAGTCAGTTTTCTTTAATTTTAGTTTTAACTTTTATTCTTAATTAGGAAATTCAGAAATGAGTTTAAAAATTAAATTACTAATACCAAAATTAATTTATATAAAAAATATACTAACTAGTACCAAAATTAAGTTATAAAAATACAGTAGCAATACGTCAACAACTGTCTGGGCAGGACTTCAGGGACTTCAAAGTAGATTTATACGGATGTAATCATTAGTCAAATCCTCCCCCTCAAACTTTCCCCCTCAAACCCAATGGAGATTCTCCAATATACTAACTAACTAACCACAGAAGTAAGGCTCATTTGACCTGATCTAAGGCTATAGACAAAAAAACCCTCTTCAAGAAAAAACCGGGTTTTTTTCTTAAAATACTTACCTCCCTCTTAACGTTAAACCGATTTCTACTGATTTTATAAAGGAATAGTGTAAGGAAAAATTATCCTTGAATTATCCTTTGAATTATTTTTTTAAATGGGGTTGTTTATTTATTTATTTATTTTTATAAAGAAAGTTCAAAGGTTAAAAGTTAAAAATTTAAATTCAATTCGGGTTCGAATTTTCCTTTAATCCAGGCCCCGCTCGCCTCTCCTGTTCTCGTCGTATATTTAAATTTGAAGGTTCATTAAGCTAAAAGGCCCTACCAGGTCCGTATAATCCTAAGCAGGGACCTATTCCCCTTGCCCTTGTGACGTAACCGAAAACCCTTAATGAGCTTGTGTTCCTTCCATCCATTCGAAGTATGCCTATGCTTTTAAAAATCGTTAACCCGATTTTTCTATTGGGGAATTTAGCTAGTATTCCAGCTTCCAGGATCATATAAAACTGAAAGCCAAGTTATAAATTAATGCACTAGGGACATAAGGTATGCGTGCGTGCTTATAATGAACTAGGGTCCAGATAGGGTCAAGGGTAAATTTTACTATATTTAATTATAATATTAAAAAGTAAATAATAATTTAAACGGAAATTTTTTGTCTAAAAATACGTTTATAATAATTTAAACATAAAATATTTGGTCTAAAAATACATTTAAATTAATTTAATTATAATTTTTTGTCTAAAAATACATTTAAAATAATTTAAACATAAAATTTTTTGTCTAAGAATACTTTTATAATAATTTAAACATAAAATTTTTGTCTAAAAATACCTTTAAAATAATTTTAACATAAAAGTTTTGGTCTTAAAATACATTTAGGTTATTGAATAGAACTTGACTTAATAATGCGGTCAAAAATTTTTGAAAGATGGACCCCCACCTAAAAAAAATGAATAATATTCTTAGTCCATCAAAAACCGTATTTCATAAATTCCATTTTTTATTATTTCTTTGAGGTGTAAGAAAAGAAAGTTTTCATCTTCTTTTACCCGGACTTTGAAAAAGGATTATTACACATACTATTTTGGTGAGAAAGAGCTTTTAAGGGACCCTTCTTTACAATTTTTAATCCTTTTTAAAGAGCTTATCTCTCTTTTCTCCCCATCTCTTAGGTATTCAAGAATAAGAAAGTTTTCCAAGGCCTACCTTATTATTTAAGTTCTTAAAGATTTAAAGAACTTCTTGATAAAATAATTAACTTTTTCTACTTCATTATCTTCCCTTTGTCATGGTATAATGGTGGGTTTTTTTATATTAAAATTTAGACATTTTAATAAATAATTTTATTTTTATAATATAATATAAAACTTAAAAAAAGTATTTGTCTAAATTAAATAATTAATTAATTTAATTTAATTAAAAACGATCCAGGTTTAATTAACGACTACACCAACATACACACGCCTATCCTATAATATCATTAATTAACGTGTATCCAATTAATCGTTTGAAACTCCATAAACAAATTAAAAAAAAAAAAACCCCTAACCCCACCCCCTGAACTAAAATTTGACAAGAGTACTCGGCCTAGTCTAAAAAGCGTGCATTAAAAATTCCTGCCACGTTCTTTAAAAAAATGCCGCGCCTTTTTCGACTTGCACGAGCTGACGCACGAGCTATTACCGTTGTCATGGTTTCTACCTGCCTAACATATTTGTAACAAGAGTAGAGTCACGTGACACTTAACCCTGAGTATGTGTGTGAGTGTAGTTTTAATTGCAAGGAGTGGAAAAGGCGCCAACCAATTTGGTGCCTTAATTGTTCCCTAAGGTTCAAGGAATGCATGCCGAATGCGTTTAACTGAATTTAAGGTTTTTCCTAGGGTATGGATTGGTTACTAACGAATTTTCCTTAATTTCGCCATGACAATTTAAAATACATGTGGTCCGTGCATCCCTTATGGGGCCAAACCAAATCTTATGGGTGGACATAGAAGTATAGATGTATTAACATTTTCGGACTCGAGATTGATTGATATCCCAAGAAGTGATATCTAGTTTACTAGGGAGAAGGTATAAGATGCCTAAGTCCTGCAGTCCCCCTTTCAAAATACAAGGGGGGACCCTCCTCTCCTCAGTCGGAAAATATGACTGTAATTTTTTCTCATTCGCGTCGCGCTGACGTGCACGAGTTTTCAAGAACCAATGAGAAAATGCTGGTTGTAAAATAGAGGCGACGGGGATTAACTCCGGACACGTCTACGTTACGTTTGGACTGGAGATATAGCTGCTAGAAATGTGGATGAAAGAATTTATACCTTCTCCCTAATAAACTAGATATCACTTCTTGGTCAAACTATAATTAAATTACCCACTCTATTGCAACACCACGTAGACCTTTATTAAATGTTCAAAATAATCATGCTAGGCCTAGTTTTCTATGCAACGGTACCGTATATGAATGTTGAACACGCCAAAGGGTTATTAAGATATTAATCGAGCGTGGAAATGCGTCGAAAACCTCCCTTTTTTCTTTAAAATGCATAAATACATTATTACGAAACAACACCATAACCTATTTACTCAATTTATTTAACTTGCGAAAATATTTTATTCAAAAAGGAAATACCAGTGCCTTATTCCAAAATGAATCAAATGACGTCACGGTGGTATTTTAGTGCAATGTTGCGTAGTCAACACCATATTGTATTTTTACCGAGGGGCTGGTAACTCGGTGTAATCGGTGTACACGAATGTACCTTCGACTGTTCTAATGTGAATACGCGTAATCTTTAAAAGCCCTACCCTTAACAGTGCAAAAAATATTGCGTGTATTACGTAATCGGTGTATAGGGAATTTGACAGTGATTAGCCCCTCGGTTTTTACCTCAAAGTTTTATTATTAACAATGAAAAAAAAAATAACAGACTAAACTTTATAGAAAAACACGTCAAAATATATTATAAAAGAAATGCAGTTTTCTTTATAGAGATATATGTCTTTCCACGGCGCTAACATACTATAAATTTTCACGAACCCCGCCAACGTAAACATACGTATAAATATTAATATATAGCATGTCATTTATTATATACATAGGGGTTGTAAGAAAAATATGGCTATACATTTTATATTATCATAAATAAATAAATAAGATAAACCCTTATAAGTTATAAATGTTTTACTGATAACCCCTTTAATTATATTAAATTTAAGGCAAGAAACGATGAAAGACAATGAATGCTTTAAGGGGGTCTTACGTAAAGCACTGTTTCCAATCAATGTTCATAACTTTAACTTGTGTTAGGGGGTGCTACAGTACATGTCCCTTATGGGAGAGTCAAACAAAATCGGTGTGGTCATAGAAGTATAGATGCATCCAACTGAAATCATGTTACTACTTAGGCAAACTGTAATTACCCATGGAGCTTTTTTTTAGAATGGACATAAACACCCTGTATAACTCACAAATGACTTGCTGCGAGTTTAACTTATGAAGAGTTATCATATAGACTTATGATGTTTTTGTTTTATTATAGATTCGGAGTAAGAATTGAGAGCTCGCGCACTTTATAGGGGTCCCATAGTTTTTGGCGCCTATTTTTCCCGCCGCCAACTGTGTGATGCCCGGATCTTCTCTAACAATATATATAAATATATATCTTTGTTTGTTCCGGGGACGGGGGAGGAAGGGTCATCCGTAGGGGGTTAAAATAATAGAGGTCACCATGCAGCACCAGGAAAGAACAGAACAAAACTTCCCATAGAACTTTAATCCCCTAGTGTGTTCGTCTCGCTGGAAGGAAAAATAATGTTTATTCTTTTGGTATGGGTAAAACTTACTTGGATAAAGGTTATATAAAAACCTTTTTTAATATATTTACTATAGGGGACTTTATTATAAAGACTTGGTTGAAATGAAATAATGTGGATAGGTAGAAGAATTGACCATTGTCAAAGGGGGCGGGGTTTAGTGTCGTCTGCTTCATATTTAAGGGTTAAAAAGGGATATACAGTGGGAGAGTTATGTGGATGTAAAGAAGATAATTAAGTTACCAGTCTTGTGTGCACCTAAGTACGTTTTTAAGTCACTTCTAATGTCTTTGGACTCTAATCGGAGTGTGTTAGATTTTAATAGATTTGGTAGGTGGTTTTTAATCGACTTTGTAGACAGTTTTTTAATCGACTTTGTAGACACTTTTTAATCGACTTTGTAGACAGTTTTTAATCGACTTTGTAGACAGTTTTTAATCGACTTTATAGACAGTTTTTTAATCGACTTTGTAGACAGTTTTTAATCGACTGTGCAGACAGTTTTTAATTGACTTTGTAGATAAAAAAGACAGTTCTAATCTTGCTGCAGTCCAAGAATGGGTTTTTGAACTTCTTTAGCGAACGTCGTCAACTTTTGAAGTCGCAAACGTATAAGTTAACTAGGGCACACAATCAGGTTTCCAAACCATTGGAAGTTAAGCGATATTTCTTTCGTTCCCATTGTGGGCTGCTTCTCTTTTGAGGAAATCGGCTTCTTTGATCTTATTCGACACTTTCTGATAATACCCAGACTGCCTTTCGGTCAGTTTTTGATAATTTCATTGTACGCCTTTCCTTGCCGCAACCGATTGCGGATAATCTTTCCAGATCAGCTAACTGGAAAAGTCCTTTCTGAATTTTCTCCATCCTGGAATGCATACATCTTATTGGAATCATTGTGTGCCCTCAATGTTCGCCATTTTAAAATTCATAATACGTAATGATTAGTTTAGCTAGCTTGCTCCTCCCTTGGACAAAATCCGCCCTAGATACGCTGAGTGAAAACGGATGAAAATACCCAATGATCCCTAGTATTTGTATGAATTCCTGCCGCATCTTTTGTAGATACGTCCGAAGATCTTTGATTTCATTTAATGATATTTTTTTCGTTTTGCAATCGTTTGCTATATACTACTAAGCGCTTGCACCTTTTGTCTACGATGCAAGATTGCTTTAAATTTTAGCAAAGTTATCAATTCAATGGTCGTACTCTTTTTCAACAATGGGTCCTGGATTATAGATAAGGTTAAAGGTTATCTGTTGCCATCTTTCTTATTAGAGTCTGTTCTGGCTGGGAAAATTGCCTATTTGTAAATTAACGGCGTGTTGAAAACTTTCATGGAAAAACTTTTTTCAAAACTAATATTACTTCATATAAGTTTTTCCTTATATGTCCCTTGACACTCTTTGTAAGTTAAGTATTGGTCTATGAGCCACGTCCCATGATGTAAACCCCTTTATCATAAGTTTATAAGATATGTATGTTCCTTCCATAAGTGTGTTGAATTAATCTCTGGTAACTTAGAAACTGAAAGGCTTGTAATTTTGAAGTGAGGTGAGTGAGTGAGGTAGGTCATAGATTCGAAGAGGTAAAGCGAGGGAGGGGCCTGGTTGGTGAGTGGGGCGCTGCTGTCAAAGGGGGCTTAGTAATGCAGACTAAATAGGACCTAGATGGAATAGGTCCTACCCAGGTAGCAAATTAACGTTGATTTAAAGTAGATTTTTGGTGCCAATGTTTTGAAAACGTTTCACGTGTACTTCACACGTAAGAAAAACGTTTATTTTTGGTACATAAGTTACCTCAAGATGTTTAGGATTTTCTTAACGTCAATAACACGTTTTTACAAAGTGATAATTAAAGCGTTTATTTCAAGTCTACATGTTTCGTTTGCAACACGTGTGGGAATGGTTTTCAATTGGCCGTTAGTTTAGCGTTATTACTGTATATGATTCGGAAACGTTGTTATCACGTTCATAGAAAGTGATAACTAAAGCGTCTATTTCAGGTCTTCATGTTACGTTTGCAACACCTTTCAGAATAGTGTTCAATTGGCTGTTAGTTTAGCGTTATTACTCTATGTTTCGACAACGTTGTTATCACGTTTATAGAAAGTGATAACTAAAGCGTTTATTTCCAGTCTACATGTTTCGTTTGCAACACGTTTGGGAATGGTGTTCAATTGACCGTTAGTTTAGCGTTATTACTGTATGTTTTGGCAACGTTGTTAAAACGTTTATACAAGAGCGTTTATTTCAGGACTATATATTACGTTCGTAACACGTTTGAGAATAGTGTTAAATTGACCGTTAGTTTAGCGTTATTACTGTATGTTTTGGCAACGGTGTTAAAACGTTTATACAAGAGCGTTTATTTCAGGACTATATGTTACGTTCGTAATACGTTTGAGAATAGTGTTCAATTGACCGTTAGTTTAGCGTTATTACTGTATGTTTTGGCAACGTTGTTAAAACGTTTATACAAGAGCGTTTATTTCAGGACTATATATTACGTTCGTAACACGTTTGAGAATAGTGTTCAATTGACCGTTAGTTTAGCGTTAATACTGTATGTTTTGGCAAACGGTGTTAAAACGTTTATACAAGAGCATTTATTTCAGGACTATATGTTACGTTCGTAATACGTTTGAGAATAGTGTTCAATTGACCGTTAGTTTAGCGTTATTACTGTATATTTGGGCAACGTTGTTAAAACGATTATACAAAGTGATAACTAATACGTTTATTTTAGGTTAAAATCACGTTTCGAAATGGTGATAAGTGGACTGTTAGTTTTGCGTTTTGATTTAAGTTTCGAGAAAGTTGTAAATACATTTATACAAAAGCTTTATTTTCAAGTCTTTATAAGAAGTTTGTTCACAACACGTGTGAAAATGGTTTTAAATGGCCCTTAATTTTGCATTATTACTGTACGTTTCGGAAACGTTGATATTTCGTACATGTCTTGCGTCACAAAAAGCTATAATCAATCGTTATCACCTCTCCGAGTTTCGATGACGTCACGGAGGTATTTTACTGGACGTGTCTCTGTCCTCGCGTTCGCAGGTTAAAAATACCACATACACATCAATCAGTTCTTATTGGCTTCAAACACCACCTTGAGCTGGTCTTTCGTCTATACCGCATAGACACCAATCTGCAACATTAGCTTGTCGTTAGGGTTAAAATGTACGAGGTGAGCGTCTATGGTTACGAGAAACGTCTAGCCCCCGATGGCAGGGCTTTCGCCAAAGGTTCACGCAATTGCATTTTTTCTTATCAGCCTATCTAGGAATCAATCTTCTTATATACCCTAAATTTACAAAAATTCTTAAAAAGGTGTTCACTAGAAGTCAAACATTAAAAATAGCTATGTTTAAAATGATTTTAGGAATAAAGTTTCTTAAATCGACTTAACTATAATTAAGGTAAAATAGTGACGATTAAAATAATTTATATCATTCATATAACCCTAATTATTTAAGAAAAACCTCTTTCATCGGAAAGACATCCGTCAAATATATATAGAACGAGTAATGAAGTTGGAACTGTACGCATTTCATAGTTAATATGAAGCGAGTAATTAAGACGTTTTCCCATTGAAATACTAATCATGGGAACTCTATTCAAAGTTAGTAAGGGACTTATGACATTGTTGAGAAGTCGGTTTAGGATAGAAACGGTTGGTTTTTCATTATCAACAACAAAAGCCCTAGTAGGAATTAGAGCTTATTTAAAAAACTGTTGACATGTAATGCATAGGCCTGAGCTATAAATTTTTATAATAAGAAGTTTTCAGTTTCTACTCCTCGGTTAATACTCCCTTATTGCTTTTTTCCCTTGTATTGGCGTGAATAGAACTCTTACAAAACTGTAATTTTTTTCGTTTTTGCTAAATATAAAATGAAAATATGGTAAATGTGTTTCGGAATTACGATTCTTTTAGTACTTGTATAGCTATAAAGCTATGTTTCGTTTCAAAACTCCAAGAAAATCGTTTAATTTTAATATTTCAATAGCCTTGTTATCTTTTGATTTAGCTATACTACATTTATACATAACAACTGAAAACTAGGCTTTGTATTAGTCCTGTCATTGCTGTGATATTGGTTCGGATTGCATCTATAAATGAAAATGCCGAAGCTAATACTGGCAATGTTTCGGTTCCACTTTGAGAACACGAGTTAAGTAATTACACACTTGCTATTAACTAGTTACCCACGTTCAACTAACTTATTACACACGTTCAACTAACTTATTGCACACGTTCAATTAACTTATTATAAACGTTTAATTAAACAAATTTACACGTTCAATTAACTTATTTCACACGTTCAATTATTGTCTTTAACATTTTTAATTAACGTGTTTATCACACGTAAAATTAAACTATTTCGCACGCTCAAATATCTGATTAGACGCCTCAGTTAACGAATTTGACATTTGAAATGGCTAATTAAACGCGTTCAATTTATTTAAAACACAGGTTCAATTAACTTATTAAACACGTGTAATTTACTTATTAAACTTGTGTAATTTTCTTATTAAACACGTGTAATTTTCTTATTAAACACGTGTAATTTACTTATTAAACACGTGTAATTTACTTATTAAACACGTGTAATTTACTTATTAAAAACGTGTAATTTACTTATTAAACACGTGTAATTTACTTATTAAACACGTGTAATTTACTTATTAAACAGTGTAATTTACTTATTAAACACGTGTAATTTACTTATTAAACACGTGTAATTTACTTATTAAACACGTGTAATTTACTTAATAAACACGTTAAACCAACGTTATACACAGGTTCAACTAACATATAAAACACATTAAACAAATTTTTGTGCACGTTCGATTAAGTTGTTACACTCGTTCAATTAACTTTTGAGACACGTTAGATTAACTTATTACACACGTTCAAATAACCTGAAAAATAAACCTAATTGGAACCGTTTAACGCACGATTTATCCACGTTAACCTACTTTATAATATACGTTTTTAAAACGAGAAATAGATGAGATTTCTCATGTATTTGCGACAAAATAAACACGTGTGTAAACACCGTGTTTCAAGGTGACATGATCACCGTTTTAAAAACGTTAATACACACGTTTATTCAATGGTACGTTTAAACGTTGTGTCAACGTGAATTTGCTACCTGGGTAGCTGCAAATTTAATTAACCATCGCCGAGTGTACTTAGGACTTCAATTGACTCGCTCCCCCTCGTTCTCCTTCTCGAATTAGTTATCTCGAGCTGCTTTAAGTCTCTCAGTAGCATTACGACAAAGTATTGGTAGTGCATGTCATACTTATGGAGCGAACATATCACTTATAAACTTATGGTTATTAATGCAGGGTCATGCTTGCACCTTTTTGAAGTGCAATCACGTGCCACGGCAATATCAATTTCGTCAATCTCTCGATTGATAAAATCTGTCTTTACCAATAAAATCACACGATGCCCATAGCGAACTTTTTGCAACTAACTTTTAACTAAGTTTCGGCAAAGATATAATTTGGAAGCTGATCACGTATAGGACTATAAGAAAAGTTAGTTTTAGCTAGACGACGACTGGGGTCCACTCACTGCAAGCCGCCGTCGCTAAATATTCTTCAGGCAACTGCGCCTTTAATAAAATGACCAATCGCCAACTGCTCTTGTTACCGATCATGGGAGAAAAAAAAAGAAAGGAAAATACTGTCTAAGAATGGTATTTTTTTTTTTCATTGTACAAAATCATTTCCGAATTTCAAAAGTAATTCAAGAATATAAAACTCGATTGGAAATAGGTTGCGCTTTGTGCAATCCCCTTATAGAATAGAAAGACGATTCAATTCTATTGTTATGTCCTTTTTTAAATTGAATGAAGGACATATATACTATTCTATTCGGACATTTATTGACCGTTCCGGAAGTTATACGTCCCAAAACGGAAGTACTTTTGTGATCAGTCTTTCTTTAATACATTTGAAAAATAGAAGTACTTATTTCTTTGCTCATGCAGTTTCATAAGTTCATAAGATATGTTCCTTCCATAAGTTTGTTTTATTAATATCTGGTCATGACAAACTGAAAGGCTTGTAATTTTGAAGTGAGTGAGTCAAGGTAGGTCATAGATTCGAGGAGGTAAAGCGAGGGAGGGGCCTGGTGAGTGAGGGGGGCGCTGCTGTCAAATTTGGGCTTAGTAATGCAGACTAAATAGGACCTAGATCGAATAGGTCCTAGCTGCAAAATTAATTAATCACCACCGAGTGTACTTAGGACTTCAATTCTGCGCAGCTGTCAAAGGCTTAGTAACCCGAAGCTAAATAAAATTGCATTGCATTGCATTGCGTTTAAGTAAGCTTCAATATTAGTTTCAAAACAATAACATATACTACACAGCCCGTAATGATTTTGACCCTTGCCCTTTTTGGTGGGGGTTAAATAGTCCATCCGTTAGTCTTATATACGTTACAAAAACACACAATGGGGGGTCTAAGCCCCTAAAACCCGCGCCAACAGAGATAAGAATCCATCTTTTGTGAAAGATAAGAAACCTCTAAGCCTCGTTTCGGCCTCCTTTCTGGAATTGAGCCCAGATCTCGGGTAGGCCTATATGGTCTCTTATTTCTGCTTAAATGTCATATCAACCACAAGACAGTCTTAGCTAGAATGGACCTCCAACCAACGCACGTTTTGGTGGTGTTATCATAAGTTTATAAGTGATATGTTCGCTCCATAAGTATGATATGCACTATACCTATACGATTCGTAATGCTACTGAGAGACTTACAGCAGCTCGAGATAACTAGTTCGAGAAGGAGAACGAGGGGGAGCGAGTCAATTGAAGCCCTAAGTACACTCGGTGGTGGTTAATTAATTTTGCAGCTAGGACCTATTCCATCTAGGCACTCCTATTTAGTCTGCATTACTAAGCCCCCTTTGACAGCAGCGCCACCTCACTCACCAGGCCCCTCCCTCGCTTTACCTCCTCGAATCTATGACCTACCTCACTCACTCACTTCAAAATTACAAGCCTTTCAGTTTGTCATGACCAGATATTAATTAAACAAACTTATGGAAGGAACATATCTTATGAACTTGTATTCAATTGAATTTCAGAACCGAAACAGAGCAAGGGTCTTAACGAATTCGGTATGATTATTATGATTATAAACCAACTGCTTTAACTGTAAGCGAACAAACTTGCAAAGAATTCGGTAACTAATAATTTAGGTATCTTTTCCCCTTGGCAAAAACCAAAGTTTGTATGTTGGCTCAGGATATTCATTAATTTGCATAAAACTCGTGCCTGGAAATCATTAAAAGCGTGGAATATTCATCAAATTAATTAAGTAACGTACGCACCCTGAATATGCCTGTAATTATTGCCTTATTTTGCCTTATTTTCTTAAAGAAATTCATGCCCAATCCAAGGCTGTAAATTAATGTGGACTATTTTAACGATAAGACGTGTGTTGAAATAATTAAGGCTTTTGGTAGCGTTGGGTCTTTTGGGGGTTTTGTGTAGGAAAAGGTATGGGTCGAAATGGTCTAGGGTGAAGTATGTATCTGTTTAAGGTTATACCATGGATAAGCCTTTGAGAAACTGGACTTGGGTCCTTTAAGAGCCAAAGACTTAAAGGAACAGTTTAGGTAACGTAACATTATACCTTAATTAAAAAACTCCTTTTAATTAAATATAAAAGGAATTAAATATTAAAATTAATCCATAAAATTAATTATCTCTTATTACAATATGATAATTAGTCATGATTAAAAATTATCAAGGACTACTGTGTCGACACCCGCCATTGGTTTAGTGCATGGCGTCTGCTAGCCAGAACTCTTTACCCTTACGTGATTGGTTGAATTCTCTCACAGGTTGAGAGGCAGTCTGGGAAATAGCACACTTCCTCTGGTCCAAAACCAGTTTATTAATTGCTAGGACAAGTTTTTTAATTCAAAAAGTGGGGGTTACTGGTCCTGGGGACCAGTTTATTAATTGCAAATCTATAGGAGAACAAAGGCTGGGACCACTCTGGAGACCAGTTTATTATTTAGGACACTAGGGGGGTCACTGGTCCCAATTTCCCAGCCTGGAGAGAGGTAAGGGTAAGGTAGGTTCGGGCTAGCAGACGCCATGCACTAATCCAATGGCGGATGGCGACACAGTAGTCCTTGATAGTTTTTAATCATGACTAATTAAATGTACTAATTATAATATTTTAATAAGAGATAATTAATTTTATTGGTTAATTTTAATATTTAATATTTTAATTCTTTTTATATTTAGAAAAAGGAAGCCCTTCTTTTTATTAAGGTATAATCAGTTATGTTAGCTATACTATTCCTTTAATCTTAGAGTTGCCCACAGCTAGGGATAGGGCCGGAGCTCGAGCCAGAACCCCGAGTATTTGTTTAATGAAGGGAAAACATTCTTCTTTCGTAATTACATTAAGGAATTTTTGGAAGGAACCTTCTTTTTGACCCCGGACAGTCTAGAGACAGCTTCGTGATTAAAAGGTCTCCCGTCTAGCCTAAGGACAGGACCCTTACGAATAAGGATATAACCTCGTTATGGCCTAACTAAGAAATAAGAAAACTTTGCTCCAAATCTTTACCCTGACCCTTTGGCTACTTTAAGAGCTAGGTCAAGCCACCGTAAAAATTAAACAAGTTACAGTGGGGTTATTTGAAGAAGTAATTCTTAGGGAACGGTCCTATAAAATCCTGTATTTTATATTTAAATGGAATTAATTCGGGGTTAAAGTTCAATTTGTTTTTAATATTAATTTCAGAAAGATAACGCGCAAGCTTTGAGTCGATTGGAGATTCGAGACATCAAAACTTGTATCGTCATCGACTTTGGTGAGAACGCCACTTTTGCCAGTCAAGATTTGCCTTCACCGGTCATGGGTGGACCACTTTCTTTAGCGCCAAAAGAATGGACCAGTTCCCAATTAGGACGACAGAGAAAGCTCTTTGCTTGGGTGCGAGATTCCAGATGTTCCAATGAAGGCATGTTACTCATGAATGTGGAGAGACATTGTAAGTACCTTAAGTTCTAATTACTTAAACAAAACTGTGTCGAATCAAGCCATGTCCTCTATGCTGCATGGTACATGTGTCAAGGATAGGGGGTAGTATATGGTTCTGGGAACCCCAATTCAAACTGTCCATAACATTTGATAGTAACAGCTATCCATGTACTAAGACAATTCTGTTTGATTATAAGCCTCAAGTAAAGTCAATTGTCAAAGGAATTGAGAGTATTAACCAAGAAAGCAGCATGCAGACAACTCGACTGTTTTTTTATTGGGGAGGGGGCAAAGGAGGGGGGTTTAAACGTAATGTCGCGAATTAGTAAGGGTTGCCATCGCTTCTCTGCTATCCTTGATCTTATTTAGTTGGCGACGAATGATTCTGGCTTGTTCTCTATCAGATTCTCTCATAGACAATCCCCTTCCTCCGGAATTTAGGGTTCGTAACACTTAAGATACATCCGAAATAGCAACTTAAAAAAACTAACAGCTCCTGATTAAGATCTTTAAAACACTCTTAACAAGGGAAGTGTCTTTAATAATACCTCGAGATTTTTAGTGAACTCTCCAGTAAAGTTTGTAGTATAACTGCAACGAAGAATTCATACAGCTATAATAAGAATAATTGTGCCAGTGTTAATGATTAGTCTAGGCTCCTCCCATAAATACGCCTAGATACCTTGATTGAAAATGCCTGGCTACGCGATTATTACTAGTAGTTGTATGAATTCCAGGCTTAAGTCATCATATGTAAGTTTTAGGTATTTTTTTGCCCGGGCTCTCTAGCCTCTCTTAGGTAAGGTTAGATATGACGTGGTTTTTCAAAGTTTTTCTTCTTATATATTTTTTTGGCGTCTTTTATGAAACCAGGGGTCGCTGTTGGGTTGGTTTGGTATATAGCAAGGGTAACACGAGTGATAATTAAGCATTATGAAGGCTGGCTGACTGTATGATGGTTTAAATTTAGCCTGAAGATACCTCAGCTACTTTTTCTACCATCCAACTTTTAATAATTGTCATTGAGAAATTCCTTAACGCTTCCCATAATGTATAGTTTCACTGGGTTCCTTTTTTCTTTTGGAACTAACAACTGTTCATTCCTTTTATCATAAGTAACATGAATGAACAGTAAGTATGACCAAGAAGTGATATCTATAGTTTATTAGGGAGAAGGTATAAATTCGCGCCACATTTCCAGCAGCTTTATCTCCAGTCCAAACGTAGACGTGTCCGGAGTTAATCCCCGCCCCGCCTCTAAATTACAACCCCCAGCATCTCATTGGCTCTTGAAAACTCGTGCACGTCAGCTCGACGCGAATGAGAAAAAATTACAGTCATATTTTCCGACTGAGGAGAGCACACGAAATAGCCCGGGCACCTCCTTTTACGTCCCCCCCTTGTATTTTGAAAGGGGGACTGCAGGATTATGGCCCGCGCGAATACTTGGGAATCTTATACCTTCTCTCTCTAATAAACTAGATATCACTTCTTGGTTATTATTATTATTATTGTATTATCACGATATCGTGGCATCGTATAGCTAAGCCACTCTGTTTAAAGTTAAAGTTTAAAAAATATTCTTTGGTTACGGTTAGGTGGATTACAGTGAATCATCGCGCAGTGTTTATTTCTGGGGTTCTTCTAAGATCTTTTTCTTGGTCTTTTTTAATTTCTTGGCACTTTTACGATATGCTTCGGTAAGAAAACCTTTGCGTAACAGTTTGCGCACTTCAGGGGGACCTTCAAAATTATTAAAAAGTGTTGCCAGACCTTTAGAAACCCCCTGGGAAATTCAGGGAAAAAACAGGGAAATTAATTTGAAAATAAACCTTGAAGAAATAAATAACATTCATATCATTAGCTAAAAATGTTTTTATTATTTCTTTATTTTCGGAATCACGTGAGCATAAGTTTATAAGTGATATGTTCGCTTCATAAGTATGAAATGCACTACCTATACTATTCGTAATGCTACTGAGAGACTTAATTACAGCTCGAGAGAGATAACTAGTGGTGGTTAATTAATTTTGCAGCTAGGACTTATTTCCATCTAGGCACTCCTATTTTGTCTGCATTACTAAGCCCCCTTTGACAGCAGCGCCCCACCAGGCCTCCCTCGCTTTACCTCCTCGAATCTATGACCTACCTCACTCACTCACTCACTTCAAAATTACAAGCCTTTCAGTTTGTCATGACCAGATATTAATTAAACAAACTTATGGAAGCAACATAACATATCTTATGAACTTATGTATTCCTGTAGTTTAATTTTAGTTTTGTTTATAATTTAAAGTCATTAATGACGTAAGAAATATTAATTTTGAGGGAAGCAAATTGGACAAAATTTTCTCCGCGGCACGTAAAGGTTCAACGTTATTTAGTTGCCAAGAAAGTTTTAACGACCGCGTAAGATGTTGAGTTTTTCTTCCTTTTTTTCTGCCTTTAAACCTTCTTTTGGGTTCTCATCAGAGATCTTCATTTCACGGACTAGGAGCTTTGAAACGTTAACAGCGATTTACACAAGGCATTAGCAAATAGAAAGTTGGGCCTCGCTTGGTTTTTTTCGTTACGTGTATAAACTTCTCCGAATCCTAAACTTTGGGAGCTAAAGTTGTTGGCTCAAACTTAGGATTAATGATTTCTTTCGTAAGGTTATCATCATCTCAGTTTAATAAGGAGGCATTGGGCACGATTGCATATTTTCACTTTGGACTGTTGTGACTTTGGTTATATAAGAGATACGGGGATGTCCTTTGAGTATGTTATAGCCCTATTTCCTAGCTTTAAAACGATACTAAATATTTGGGGGTTACAATAATCAGGGCCCGAGTAATTAAGCAAAATGTTAATTAACGTGCTCTTCATATCGTTAACATGGACTTATTTACATGACACATTTTAACTCTGGTTCTATTAGAGATACGGGGAAGTCCTTTGAGTATGTTATAGCCCCAATCCTTAGCTTTCCAATGATACCTAATACTTGGGGTTACAACAATTAGGGCCCGAGTAATTAAGCAAATAAACAAGACATATTGTTGAGTCTCTGACTTATTAAAATACGCTTATGGTCCTCCTGGAAAATATATATTTAAATAATTTAAAACAAGATCTTTTAAAATGATTTTCTTGTAAAGCGAATTTTCTAAAACTTTTGAAACTTTGAAAATTTTCAATTTCGAGTTGTACTTGCATTTTCCCTCTCTCTGTTAAGGACCATTGAAGCCTTTGCAAACTTCTTATCGCAAGAAAAGCATTAAAGATTTATAATAATCATCATCATATCCCATTCGAAATCGTATCACATCTCACATTTAATGAAAACGAGGCCGTGTTATACCAACCGGAACCGGAAATGAATTCATTTCCGACTATGAACATGATGTATCCATGACAACCATTGAAAATCATAACAGTTAACCCTAAATGCTCTATTTTATCAAGGATTTCTATTCCTTGTTGAGAATGATTGGGCTTAGGTTTGGACATTTTAGAAGTGCAAAGAGAACCGTGGCGCCAATTTAATATTAATTCCGCTATTTTTATGGTGTTAATATTCATGCCGTAGCTCTAGCTATTTTCATTAAAATTGGTTAGTTATTCTAGACCATGATTTCCTGTCTGTATTGCATGGGTTTTAGGATTAAACCAGGGATACATACAGATACTAGGAATTATTGTGTCCCATGTTTATGGGCTGGGCTTGAGAAATTACTATCCACGTCACGCCTCATAATTCTGATGGCGTCTTTCCTATATGTGCGATTTCATTGGTTGATTGGTAGCAACAGGCGCAGATCGATTTTCGTTCATATATATTGATTAGTCTAGCTAGCTCCTCCCACAAATCCGCCCTAGATACATTGAGTGAAAATGCGGGTACACAACTATTCCTAGTAGATGTATGTATTCCTCTCTTGACACGTTTATTTCTTAGAAAACATATAATTAAGGTTTAAACAAACCCCGCCCTGTTTTCCAAATTAACTAACTAGAAATTTCTATACATTTCACCTACCCTTTAAATCGGTTTATTCATCCCAAACAATTAATTTTTCAATTTCAAACTACAATACAGTTAATGTTATATTTCCTTATTTGAAAATAACCCGTGGTTTAACTTCGCACACGCTGTAAATTCAACTTAAAAAAATATATATATAAATGTTCTATCTCTGTACTAAAAACAATGGGAGTTTAGGCTTAGTTTATAAAAAAATAGGGTTAAGGTACTTGACAGGGTAGCTGATATCGGCATTTACCGTTCCTTACGTCTCCTGGCTTTGAATATAAGGCTTTAGAAGTAGCGTTTTAAAAGGCGGTGAAATAGACAAGTTACAATGTAGGCCATGTATAACTTTATTTGGCTGGAATTTCTCTACTGTACACTATCTCCTTCCGATTCTTGAACCAAAAGAAAAAATATATTTAAAAAATACCTTTAGATTCTTGAAGTAATTAAAACAAGGGTTGTAATTTTAAAGTCATGGGAACTCATGGAAAAGTCTGGATATTTGAAGAATCGTGCCTTGGAGACGTCGAGAAGTTTCTGATTAATAGTCCATGAAACATTTTTACACGTTAAAATAATTAAACCAGGGTTTATTGTTTTAAGTCATGGAAACTCCTGGAAAAGTCGATAATCAATTGATCAATAGTCCATGAAAATGGGAACTCGTGGAGAAGTCGGGAAGGTTTGATGAATAGTCCATGAAACGTTTTTACACATTCAAATAATTAAACCAATTACTGTAAGGCCTAGAAACACCGGGACAAGTGAGGATATTTGATGAATTGTTCATGGAAACTCCTGGAATAGTCAGGAAATTGGAAGAATATTCTATGAATAAAGATATTTAGGAAAGGGTTACCTTATCCTATGTGAAGTCATCGAAAACCCAGGAGATTTTTTTAGAGATGTAAGTTTTGCCCATGGAAACTCATGGAAAAAATAGAAAACTAATAGAAAACACTTTGAAATCGTTAAATTTAAATTCGAGTTTGTGACTATGCAGAATGTACGAAGGGTTAGGAAATATAACTCACGGAAACTCATGGAAAATCAGGAAATTTAAAAGAACCTCCCTCCTTATTTAATTACACCAAGATTTAAGTCACTCTGTACTGTACCAAAGCTAATGCTCTTCATCGTTTGTTTTCTCTATTACAAGGAACTAAAAAAATCGTTGGAATTTCCTGGGGTATTTTCCTTCCCCCCCCTCCGCCCCTTCCCTTTCTGTTTGAGTTCATCTCACTTTGATCAAGATCGATTGAACGAGATATCTCTTCTTGTTGTATAGTGCAGGAGAATTTATTAGCAAAAGCGCAAAAAGAGGTTACTACCAATGTGCCTGCATGCCAAGGCCCGTTTTTCTTAAGCCTTGGCTAACATTTTTTTAAAAGAAGTCAAGTCTCTGGAAAAATTTCAATCCGGATGTTTTGGCTGGATAACTTTGTAAACTCATTAATATTAGTTAAAATACTTTAACGCATCGTTAATTAATTTAATTATTACTCCTTAAACCCCTTGTGGTTTTGGGTTAATTTGTTTTTAAAAAATTGTTACGAGGGTTTTTTTTATTTTGTTTTGGGTTTTAGTCTTATGGGGATTGTAAGGTACGTGTTGTTTAATTACTTTTACTGTTAATTAGTGAGATGAGGTTGTATCAATTTTTTAACTCTAATTTTAAAAACAAGGGTTTTGTATGTAATGTTATTATTTAATTGGGGAAAGATTTAGTTCATCAATGACCATATATTATTTCTGCTTTTTTAGTCCCCTTTATAATTAAAGTCCATGTAGGCCTACACAATAAAACCCTAAAATCACGTGCAATTGCAACTATGCTAGACTAGGCCTTGGCTGCAAAGTTTGTTTTGGATTCGGGCCTTTTTCCAGCGTTGGTTGTCAGATTCAGTGAAGCAAGGCGAATGGTCCCAGAATTCCCAGGGCTTTTTAGATAATTCAAACAAGCCCCTCCCCCCCCCTCAGGCAGCAAATCAAATTACGAATCTAGGGATGGGGGGGGGGGTTGAACAAAGTAAAGTACAGAAAGCTTTTTACTGATATTATGTGCTTTTTATACTTCTTTACTTTATCTATGATGCATTGTAATATTTGATTGCCTTTTACGTAATTTCGTGATATAATTGCCTTAATTCATAAAGACATAAAGAGAGTAATTGAATTAACTGCGCATTAATCATGATCAGGAATGCATACAGATACTAGGAATACTTGTGCTCTGTGATGTCGAGTTTTGCGTAATGATTAGTCTAGCTAGCTCCTCCCACAAAACCCGCCTAGATGCATTGATCGAAAATGGGGCTACGCAATAATTCCTGTTAACTGTATGTATTCCTAATGTTATATATACGGGGAAGGCTATATTTCCCAAGGCAATTTCAACCAAATCAAATAAATCTTTCAAGGTTGAAATGCATTTAATTTAACTTGATTTAAATATACTCAAACTTTCCTGGAAGTTAAAATATCCGTTTCAAAATTAAATTATCTGAAATTCAACGCAACGTACTTAAGCCTTGCTCAGACGTAACTTCAATACCTGGGCGATAAAAAAACGAACCTGAAATTCCATGAAAAATCCATGGAATCCGAAAATCCCTTGAAATAAAGAGAAAAAATAAAAATAAACCCGAGCTGAGATGGGATGGGGAAAAATAGATCAAAACCACTTCTTTAGTCGACTGAAAGAATATCGCCTACCTACCTCATTTCCCATTGTCAAGGTTGCCATGGCAACGATTTTAGCGATGCTCAGCATCTCCTTTGTCAAATACCTGCTCCTAATCACGTGGGGCTTAGCACGTGCAAACTAACTTCCCGGGCGTTTTGTTAGAAGAACTGAAGAAGTCTTTGTTCGAATTGAAGGAAGACAGACAGACAGACATCGAATTTAAAAATCGAACCTAACAAGGCCTAACTTTTTGTGTGTATTTTCTAAACCGATTTAATTCCTGATAGGAAAACCTTTTTATGTTTACTGCTTTTAAGCCTAACCGACCTGATTTTTATTAGACTATTTTCAGCAGTGCGCAGGTGCAAGAGGGTTTTTTCTTTTTAATTTAATTTTGAAAGAACAAATCCCCAATGAGAATTGAAAACAAAACTAGGTCTGCTTTAGTCTCTTTGCACAAAAACGGATATGGTTTTTTGTCATTGGTTTAAGCCTTTTTACTGGTGCCAAGTGATGTTGTCTTAAAAAAATAAGAGAAAAACGAAGATAGGATGAGATAGGAAATCCCAGATCATTACGTACGCGGTTCTATATCTATTGATTTCTTTAATAACATGAATTTAGTTTGATTTTTCCTATGAATATTGAGTAGTGATTATTTTACTTGCAAAGTCCTTACTTGACTTTGCTGTTAATCAATGCCAAACCTAAACCGCTTTACGTAGAGGGTTTAAAATTTGCAGGGACGTTCCTCTTAAGTTGTAGACACGCCCTTGTGAATATTTTTTCAATCCGCCGCCATCTTTCAAAATGGCCACCCATCCAGAAATGTAATGAAAATAACTAAAATTTTATAATTTTGTTTTATTCTTTAAAATATTCAAGTGATAAATGAAATGCATTCTTGTCAATACCTTAGGGACTTTAAAACCAGGCCTCGCACCGGTTATGGGAAAACCGTAAGCCAGGGAAAATTTTCCAATTTGGAAAATTAAAATTATACGCTACACGTTTTCAAAGTACTTTCTGCTGGTGGGGTTTGAAGTAATTTTTAAATTGCGTGCTTCAATGGATTAACATAAAAACACGATTAATTTTAGACGATGCACAAACTTCTGCTCCCCCCCACCCTATCTCTCAAAAACCTCTTTGGTGACCTTTATTGACCCCCCAAAAAATTGGAGTTAAAACCAACTACAAACTCAATGCAAATAAACCAACCTATTTATTTTGATGGGAGTTTTTAAATTAAAAACTTTAATAATTTATTATTAAATTGGAAATTTTACCTATTTTAACCCCAAAAATAGACCTTTTTAATACATAATTACAATTTTTATTGTGCTAAGGGGTAGATTGAATACAGGGGCAAACTATAGCATCGGTTTTCCATAGAACGCCTGCAGAAATGTTTTACCTGCCTTGCACCAAAGCTCAAGAGCGAAGCTTTCTTACAGGGGCAAACTCTATTATGGGTTTTCCATATGAATGAATGAATGAATATTTTATTGACCTTTTTGAATAAACAATCCCTTTTAAATCAGGGAGGAACACTCATGGTGTTCACAGGTCCGGAACAATAGTAGAAAAAAAAACAATAAAATACAATACAGGAATCAATATAATAATTACAGCTAAACAAATGACTATGTACATCTAAGAGGTGCAGAACAGGCTAAGGTTGGCAATGTTGGCGCAAATTGGCCCATTTTTGGAGAAGCCCTTTTGTCGCCCCTACCAATTCTACGTTTTGCCCCTCGCCAAGCGCCAGGGTATCCTCGATCGCGGGCAACCCAAAGGTCCTAAACGGCGCCCTCGCCAACTCCAGGGCTGGACATTCCAAAATAACATGAGGTATGTCCTCTTTGACCGCGCCACAGAGAGGGCAACTAATTACCCCGTTCCCAAAAATGTGGGACAAGCGTTCGTTTGTTGGCAACGCCCCTGTCCTAGCTAGGAAGAAATACCCACTCGCGAGTGAATTGTCGTAGAACGACTCCAGGCCCGGGTTTTCCTTCAAGGCGTAGAGAGTCAAGCTCGGATGGCGAGCTAGCTCCAACCGCCATCGTGACTGGGAAGTAGTTGATACCGCTCTATCTATTTCCAGATACCATTCATGCAAAGATGTAATAGAGCTGCGCGATAAGCCGGCGCCATAACGTTCGTGGAGGTTTTCTAATCTCTTTAGCCACGTAGTCTTACGGCTCATTGTGCGAACATAACGATACACCCAATGCGCTACGCGAGTCTCCGCCATAAACCACAACCTCCCGAGATACCGCAGCTTACTCTTGGCCTCCCTCTCCTCAAACTCGGACCACGCCATTTCACCCTTGACGGCTGCATAGGCCGTCATGAAATTTTTGAACCCCTGTAGAAATGTTGTTTCTGCTGCACATCAAAGCTGAAGGGAGAAGCTTTCTTATAGGGGCATATTAAAAAAGATCTTAAATGGTTCAAGGCTTTTGATTAATTATATCTCAATATCATGATGATCTTAACGTCCATTAAACACGTCACACATGACGTGACACGCGTCAAAAGAAAGGGGAGGAGTCAAGGAAATAGGGGTGTGATGATAAAATAGAATAATAGGGTAATAAATCAAACTTGATGCCAAAACTATCCGAGTTAAGTCAAGTAATGAAGGAATGTTATGGTTGGTGTTATATCCGTTATACTACAACACTTTGTTATTATTAACTGTGTTAACTCGAAATTCCTTCCTTTTTTTCTCTCTGTTCTAAAGACTCAAGTGGAAAAAGTGTTCTTTCCTTGGGCCTTCATTAAAGTATGGTTGGGCCTTGGCTAATCGTTAGGCTTAACTAAAAACGATTTTGAATAGCGCGTTAAGCTTATTTTCGAAGGCATTAAGCCTTGGTTTAAGGTTCTTAAGTATCATGGGAAGGCGATTTGAAGTAAATAATGTGTCAAATATTTTTAAAGATCATTAGTCTTAATCCTTAAGCCTTGGACTAAATAAAATTAAGCTTGAATAATGAATGGCTGCGTTTTATTTATTTATAAATATGGCATGATGAAAATGTATTTTATTTAATATAAGTTTTAATGGATGGTTTAGCTAGAGGGTGTAGTAGTATTATTTTTCTATGATAGTAGTTTTCCCCCTACTATTTGAAGTGTCAAAATAATAATGGGTGGTTTAGCTAGATCATTGTAGTAGTATTGCCCTTCTGTAATAGTAGTTTTTCTCCTACTATTTAGAATGTAGAGCCCAGTTGTTTAGAAAAATCGTGAACCGCACTCAACCTATTTAAATTCTCCATACTTTATCACTTTCTTGTATTTTATATTTGCTAATATGTAGTAGGAAAACCACTATGCTGTAGGAAAACTACTATAATGTAGTAGAAAATTACTGTAATATAGTAGGGAAATTACTGTAATATAGTAGAAAAAATTACTGTTATAGTAGAAAAAACTACTATAACATAGTAGAAAAACTACTATAACATGGTAGAAAACTACTATAACATAGTAGAAAAACTACTATAACATTGTAGAAACACTACTGTAACATAGTAGGAAAGCTACTATAATAATAAAACTAACACTTCATTTCGTGTTCTTCTACGTAAGGGCAGTACTATTCTGGCCTTTTTTAGTAATGATGAGGGCTTTATGTGTTAGATCCCTGACAGAAATGGGGCCATGGCAGTTTTTTTTTATTCTCTATCTATACTTAGCTCCTTAGTGGGCGCGTACTGTGTGCCCATCCATAGTCAGCTGTTCTATTCGATAAATAAGTTATGGTAAGCTCTTTAATACAATATCGATTTTGTTGCGGTGGGGGACACCCTTATTTCCTGTACAGGGTGTGTGTGTTCATTCATTCCAAAAAGGGCAATGTAATTATAGAACTGAAGTACCTGGGAAATCAATCAATCTCGAGTCGAAAATGACCACTCGATTTTGCCCACCCTAACACCTTTTTTTAGATCTATCTGTGCTATGCTCTGAAATGACTTCTGTAGATAAAACCATAAGTTCATAAGATATGTTCCTTCCATAAGTGTGTTTAATTAATCTCTGGTCATGACAAACTGAAAGGCTTGTAATTTTGAAGTGAGTGAGTGAGGTAGGTCATAGATTCGAGGAGGTAAAGCGAGGGAGGGGCCTGCTGGTTGGTGAGTGGGGTGCTGCTGTCAAAGTGGCCTTAGTAATGCAGACTAAATAGGAGTGCCTAGATGGAATAGGTCCTAGCTGCAAAATTAATTAACCACGTGCACCGAGTGTACTTAGGACTTCAATTGACTCGCTCCCCCTCGTTCTCCTTCTCGAACTAGTTATCTCGAGCTGCTTTAAGTCTCTCAGCAGCCTTACGAATAGTATAGGTAGTGCATATCATACTTATGGAGCGAACATATCACTTATAAACTTTTGATAAAACGGAGCTGAATATTGTTGATTTTAATTTTTTTTTATTAAAATTGCAGGTTTTTTGTTGTTGAAATAATATAGTAAATTGTTATTTATTTATTTATTTTTTTAGGCCAATTCCCTTTTGTGTCGTATCTGGTATTAAATACAGGTCAGGGTGACCCCAGGCGTGTCATCAACCAATTGGAGAGCGAAGTAAATAATGGTCAAACGCACGAAGATCATCATATAGGTCAGTGGTCTTTATTTTTCAATAGAGTATTTCAATTTTAATATCGAGCCATTTTAGCGAGTACCTTTAACGGTATAAAATATGCACGTGTTTCTAACTTAGTCTTTTGAAGTTGACAATTCACCATATAACCCTAAAAATCAGGCAGATTCTGGTCCCCCCCCCTCTCTCTAGTTTTCTCTTCAAGATTCAATCTCGCTGATATTTGCAAAGTTTTCTATCTTAAGAATTTCGTGGCGTTGCTATGGAGATTTGGAGGGAGTTTTCAGGGTTGAAATAGTACCTGGAAATTCAAGGGATTGTCAGGGATTTTAAAAAATGGTTCTCAGGGAAATGTTTATTTTTTTTTTAATAAAATTGTAATATTAAAAAGTTGGGAATTTCACATTGGTTTCGGGTAAGTTTTCTATGATATGCATTAGTCATTTTCAAGGATCAGGGAAAATGGCATTAAACCTTCAGGGAAAACCTGGAATAGTCAGGGAATTTTGTAACATTTTAAAGAAAACCTTGTCGCAACCCTGAGTCCAATTTTAGTGTACGTTGTCGTTAGGATACCAGCATTAGTACACTCTTTCTTTTTGGCAGCTGGTGTAAGGTTTCAGCTATAAGGTAGACGTTAACCTGGAAAAACTTGAAATTTATATAGGTACCTGGGGACAGCCAGGACTATTTTTTAACGTCTCTGATGTCTCTCTCTGTCTCTATGTCTTGGGAAAAATATATATGAATACTGCTTACACAACTTTAAAGGAAAGGTGAAAATATAGGACTAGTGGTTTACAAAACTGACCATAACTTTCGATCGGGACTAGATAGAGAAAAAATGAAAGTACCATGAGAAAGTAGACATTCCATAGAGTAATTGCTCCAAGTTTGATAAGACTCGGAGTTTAAATAAGTTTGTGACAACCCAATGAAAATTTGAAAAAAAAAAATAATAATTATAAAAATTGAGTGGGATCATTTAGAGTACATTGTTTATTTACTCGTAACTTCTGTTCATGAGCAAATAGAGAATAAATGAAAGTACCATAAGAAAGTGGACATTCCGTTGAGTATTTTCTCCAAGTTTCATTAGCCCCGGAGTTAAAATACGTTTATGACAACCCAATAGGGGAACAGCGAGAGATCAAATGTGTCGCTGTCACTTTAACTTCAGTTGAAGTCCCGTGAAATTTATGATGTAGAAAAAGAGCCAAAGTTCTTTTCCATATTTTATTTAAAATCATATTGAAGATAAGGGGGAGAGATCGGGCGGCTGTAGTTTCGGGACTTGACCTAGTCCTACTCCTAGAGCCCGCTGTATGTAACTGTCGCCCTAGGGGGCGGGGGGGGGGGGTTGGACTTTAATCCCGTAGATGTACAAGCTCAGTTGCTATAGAAACGACAAAAAGGGATTTTTGACTTGACCAAAGGATGGACTCCTATACCTAAGTCTTACTTGACGTCACTCTCTCACTCATTCACTCACGGTCAATTGTAAATATTAGAAGTTCGTAAACGTATTTTTGCCTTTGGGTCCTTCCTCGGTGGTTAGAGGTTAATTTACCGATTAATCGGTTGATAATCGGTAAAAATTAATCGATAATCGGAAAAATGCATTTAATAATCGGTTAGTAATATGGTAAAATTGATAATCGGTAAAAAATATGTTGACAATTTGAAAAAAATTGATCAGTAATTGTTAAAAATCGATCGATAATCAGTAAAAATCGGTAAAATTAATTTAATAATCGGTTAAATCTGTCGATAATCGGTAAAAATATGTTGATAATTGGAAAAAATCGGTCGATAATTGTTAAAAATCGATCGATAATCAGTTTGATTGGGTTAAATATCTGTTAAAAAAAATCTGTCAATAACTGTTAAAAATCGATCGATAATCAGTAAAAATCGGTAAAATTCGTTTAATGATCGGTAAAATTGATCGATAATCGGTTTTATTGGGTTAAATATTCGGTTAAAAATCGGTCGATAATCGGTTATCTCTCCAATTTAAATAATCGATTAAAATCGGTATCGGTTGACCACATCCACTAACTTTAATAAAAAAAAATTTAATTGTATATTTATTTTTTATTTTGTTTCAGCGGGTTACGAAGAAGTAGCGGCCATTGCTCGACCGCCAGTTGACATGCGCAACCCAAGTAAAACGGCATGTTCCATGAAAACCGGGTACATCATTTCCGCTTTCCGTGTGTTCCCCGGAGAGGATAGCGCCAAATTGGAACGCTCTTGGTTAACGTGGACCGGAGCGAGACAAATTTACAAAAGATTACCGAAACATTTAGGTTTAAGAAGAATCGCCTTTCATAAAAAGATATTTCCCGAACGAGGCATCACTTACGTGCTTATGTGCGAGTGTACCTCATTGATGGATTACGTCACTGAAGCCTGTTGCTTCGTCGACCAATTACGAGCCAGATGTTGCGGCTACACCGCCTTGTACAGAGTAGCCGACTTCTTTTGATGACGAACAAATAGGCTTAACTAATTAGCAACCAACCCCCAAACGATATAACCAAAACGATATAACGAAACAAAAAACTTAAAAAAATAAATAAACCGGATTTAACTAAAGAAAATGTTAAAAGGTTATATATTACAAACGAAAACCTAAAAAAAAAATATTGAATATTGTCTAATTAAAAGTATTATTTTTGATTTGGGTATATTTTTATAAATTCCATTTCAGATTGACGTCACCAGTTCAGAGATCTGGATAATGGAAAATCCTTTGAGTATGTTATAGCCCTATTTCTTAGCTTTCCAACGATACCAAATACTTGGGGTTTACAATAATCAGGGCACGAGTAATTAGGCAAAATGTTAATTAACGTGCTCTCCATAGCGTTTACATGGTCTTATTCACAAAACATCTTTTAACTCTGGTTCTATAAGAGATACGGGGAAGTCCTTTGAGTATGTTATAGCCCTATTTCTTAGCTTTCCAACGATACTAATTACTTGGGGTTACGATAATTAGGGACCGAGTAATTAAGCAAAATGTTAATTAACGTGCTCTCCATAGCGTTTACATGGTCTTATTCACAAAACATCTTTTAACTCTGGTTCTATAAGAGATACGGGGAAGTCCTTTGAGTATGTTATAGCCCTATTTCTTAGCTTTCCAACGATACTAATTACTTGGGGTTACGATAATTAGGGACCGAGTAATTAAGCAAAATGTTAATTAACGTGCTCTCCATAGCGTTTACATGGTCTTATTCACAAAACATCTTTTAACTCTGGTTCTATAAGAGATACGGGGAAGTCCTTTGAGTATGTTATAGCCCTATTTCTTAGCTTTCCAACGATACTAATTACTTGGGGTTACGATAATCAGGGGTCGAGTAATTAAGCAAAATGTTAATTAACGTCCTCTCCATAGGATTAATATGGGCTTATTCACAAAACACCTTTAAACTCTGGTTCTATAAGAGATACGGGGAAGTACTTTGAGTATGTTATAGCCCTATTTCTTAGCTTTCCAACGATACTAATTACTTAGGGTTACGACAATTAGAACCCTTTTAATTAAGCAAAATGTAAACCACCATGCTTGCTTTGAAATTCAAATATTCGCGGTACGAAAAGTTCACGTAAATCCCGACAGATGGCGATACCATTCCTGACTTTAATTGAAGAATGGATCTTGTAAAACAATGACGTAAGTTTTAAGTGACGTATTCTTTTATTCCGTCCCTGATTGGTTAATTTCAACCTTCCATTGAATTCATTTTAAAAATGCATGTATGTACGATACGATAGTCAGCAGTGTCGCTACGCGTTACGTTGAGTGAAGTCGCGGCATGTGATTTTGCGTTGTTAAGTTGTTATCTTTTATTGTTTTATATAAGTTTTAAAGGACAGATGTGTTCAAGGTAAAATTATTACACGTTTTATCGGATATTGTGCGCGTCAATTTAAAAAGATCAGTCGGATATTGGCACCAAAACCAGTCGCGAGTGTTAAAAAATTACGACACTTGGAAGGAACCGAGGCTTAGCGAATTTAAGCCAACTCGTCCAAAAAGTAGGTAGTCAGCATTTTCTTACGTTACATTGCCGGAACTTTTAAATTAAACTATGCTAATTTGTTTCTAAACATAATTAACTTTAATTAGAGTTAATTTCGTTACTTATTAATTAGTTAATGATTTTATATTTTAAATTTTGGTTCTTGGTAGAGTATTATTTAGTTTTTAGAGAAATTTGTAAGGTTTAGTAAGTTATGTAACAAATTAATTATCTTTATTTAAACTTAATTTAATTTAATGTAAAAATTTGGTTTTTTAAGCCGTGAAAGATGTAGCCTATTTAGTTATATAACCTACATTTTTAATATATTTTAGAGGTCAGGTTGGTAAAGCGTATATTGAGTAAAATATAACTTATTATAACCACCAAACTGTAGTAGTAGTATAGTTTATTAACCTATATATAACGTTGGGAAAACGTCTGATGGTAATCCCCGTGTTTGTGATATATCTATGCCTATATAATATTTCCCCTTAGTTTAATTTGCATATCGAGTGATGCTACAGTACCTGTATTAAATGTTTATCAAATGCTTGTTAATAATAGCTTGCATTGATTAAGATAGGAACAATTAATCAAGAGTCCTGGAAAACACGCGTTAATGAACTTATATAGTGATTAGTATTAGTACCCCTAAGAAGAAATTGATTCAACAAGATTTGAAGTCCTGGAAAATTCCTGGAATTGATTGATATCTATTTGATATATTTTCCAGTAGAAGTTATAATTCTACCTACAAAATCAAATAAAGTTGAGATTAAAATTGGCCAGGGTATTAAATTAAGTCCCGTCTTTAGCCAATCAGGGAAGTCCTGGAATAGTCAGGGAAATTTATTGATGTCTATTAGATACATTTTATAATAGTAGAACTAACTTTAACTAATAATAGTATGCCATTTCTAAAAAAGACGATTAAAAATGGTCAGGTAAAATATTTGAATCAGGTAAGTCATGGAAAAGTCCTGGAATAATTCTTGAAATTAAAAATATCGGTAATTTAAAGATTCTTGAGAAAAATGAAGGTCTCTAGAAATCGAGTCCTTAACACGACAGAAAAACGTTAAACCTTGCGATTTAAAAGTGGTTTTTTGGTCAAGGTGTATGATTTTTCTATGGGTTTTTAGAAACTTCCTTGATTTTGAAATGGAGACACATTTTTACCCAATGAAATTTGTAGGACACCGATACACCAGGAAATTATTAACTATTTTTACAATAGGACGTCGTTTTTTCAAAGCATGGATAACTTTCTATAAAAAAAATTATCCGCTTTTGATTTATTTTTTTTTTTTTTTTTAAGTTAGGCGATATGAGCTGCACCGCTACATTAGATAGACGCTTAGAAAAAAACGTAGTGGTTTTAATTATATAAGGAATACATACAGATAATTGGAATCATTGTGGTTATAAAAATATATCCCGTGTTAATTTTTATTAATTTGAGTTTTGTGGGCGGGGTTTCACCGTCTCGCGACTCGTTATTCTGTTGGCGTCTTTCTAACTGTGGGATTTCATTGGTTGGTTGGGTAGTAGCAAGGCGAGTTCCTGGGCATGCGCGGAAGGTGCAAGGCGCAGGCGAGATAGAAGCATTATTCGCTAGGTAAAATTTTTCTATATGCATTATGATGAGTCTAGGTAGCTCCTCCCACAAAATCCGTGCAAGATACGTTGAGTGAAAAATAAGATGCGGTTATTTACACAATGATTCCAAGTAGCTGTATGTATTCTTGATATTATAATAAAGATTATGGAATTTAGACTTCAGTGAATTAAAGATCCAAATTTTTGTACAGCTGTTCTGTTTGTTCAGGTACTTAAATACTTCATTTTGAATGTAGTTAAATCAAATTGTGTTTAGGTTTAATCCAGCTGCATTTGATGTTAATCTCTTTTTTTTTTTTTCAAAATTTATTCAAACGTTAAATATATTTTATGTTCAATTTTAGATTTTGTCGTGTTTTATTTTCTCGTGGTATGGTCCATGATTTCGTTGTGAATAGAGGATATAATTCGAATAATTAAATTTAACGTTTAAAGTATTTAATTTGGTTCCTTCCTCGTTTTGAATCAATTATTCATGGAGATATTTAGTTAAATTCATGGTTCATAACTGAGGAGGGTAAAGAATTAATTTAGAAGCGATAAGAATGTTGCAATTTTAGGGATAAAAACACAAACCTGGAAAATTCTGGGAAATTTAAAAAAATAGGACTTAAACGTTAGTTACGGGTTAGGGAATTTAGTTTAATTAATTGGGGGGAAATTTCTTGATTAGGGATTACGAAAATGTGTTAAAATAATTTCGTGGAATATTCTTAAAAGAAATTCAGGAAAAACCCTGGAAAATTCTGAGAAATTTTAATCTCAGCAATTTTGAAACACAATTTTATAAGTTAAATATTATTACCTCATTATTATTACCTCTTTATCAATAATCAACACGAGTGTTTTCCATTTAAATATTACTTAAAAAACATTTAATTTCTTTGGTTTTTCAGAATAATTAAAAAAATCTAAGAAACATAAATAAATAAAAATGGCTGAAAGTCCACATTCAAAAATCCCAGTTACGGACGTTCCTGAAAAATTAGAAGAAGGCGCGTTATCGGCCTTGAGTTCAACCGATATTCTATTATTTATTGGTCTATTAGGCCTGGCCGTTTATTGGCTATTTTTACGTAAACCCAAAAAGACACTTTTCGATGGTAGCTCAATGAAACCCATCGCAGTAGAGTAAGTACTGATACTCTATTTATTTAGTTTTTCTCTAGAAATAGAAATAGGCCTTTTTAATATTATGGTCTAATTTTGGTCTATTTTTGTTTTTCTCTTTGTGTCTATTTATTTTTAGTCCGACTATGAATAAAATGAGTGAATCGGGTTTTGTTGGTAAAATGAAAAATACGAATAGAAATATAGTTTGTTTCTACGGTTCCCAAACTGGTACCGCCGAAGAATTTGCTACCAGATTAGCTAAAGAAGCTAGTCGCTACGGGATGAAAGCCATGGTGGCCGATCCTGAAGAGTGCGATATGGTAAGTGTATATTTAAATTTATTCCGCTTTTGAATTTCTTTTAATAATTATGACGATTTTAGTACCTTTTTTTATTTAATATATTTTATCCACTATATGACACGTCACGTGATTTGTAAACGGGGGGAGGGGAGGGGAGGGGAAGATGGTAGCGCGTGAAATCCTTTTTTTTAGCTGTTTCACGTGCTTTTAATGTCACGTGATTTGTAAACGGGAGGGAGGGGGAATGGTAGCACGTGAAATCCCCCTTTTTTTCTAAATATTTCACGCGCTTTTAATGTCGCGTTATTTGTAAACGGGGGGGGGAGGGGGAGATGTCGCGTGAAACTTGTTAATTTGATTTGATTTGATATTTCACGCGCGTTAATGTCACGTGATTTGTTAATAGTGACGGGGTCGCGAGTGAATTAGAACACGTGTTAATATTTATGTATTTATTTCGATATTCTTAAAGCGTAGTAAATTAAATTTAATTGGATTTAAACCAAAACCAAAACCAGTATTTACAATAAAGTAAAAAATTGAAACAGCGAACGAATCTGGCAATGACCTAATATCGCTGATAGATATCTCCCCCTCTTAATTGTTACTTAATTTCAGGGTTTAAAGTACTTTGATTAGAATTAAAAACGTTTAGTTTTAAAAATAATCCTTCATTTACGTAACTTAACCTTGAGAGTTTTTTAACTTTTTTTATAAAAATAAATATCACGTTTTAACACTTTAAATAATTTTCTTTCTATTAAACTATTAATTGTTACTTAATTTATTGGTTTAAAGTACTTTAATTAGAATTAAACAAAAAATTAAATAAAGATCTTTACTTAACCTTGTAAAATAAATATAATGTAACATTTTTCAAGTACGACCCTGTTAGTTAAGGACTTTAAATTTCCTTCCTTCTAAACTGGCGTTGGTTGGTTTGACCTTGGTTTAGTTTTTAGATAGGATAATTGACACCACTCGTCGCCTACGATTTAGTGATTACGTAACCTCGATTGTAATTCTAAGCCTTGGCCATTTATTTTTGTATTTCATAGGAAGACTTATCTAAATTGCCCGATATTGAAAATTCCTTGGCAATATTTTGCATGGCCACTTACGGCGAAGGTGACCCGACTGATAATGCTCAGGAATTTTATCAGTGGTTACAAAGTGGTGATATTGATTTAACCGGACTTAAATACGCCGTAAGTTCAAGTTATTTTTAATTCGTGTGATGATTGACATAAACATTGAGTTTGAGTGGATGGTTGTACTTATAAAAACACTTAGAAGATTGGCTTACTTTGCAAAATCATTTTGATTTTGTTTAAGCATATCTTAGATAATGAGTCGGTCTTGCTTGTTTATCTGTTTGGTATATGGGGCCAAGAAGTGATATCTAGTTTATTAGGGAGAAGGTTTAATAAATTCGCGCGCACATTTCTAGCTCTTATCTCCAGTCGAAACGTTACGTAGACGTGTCTAGAGTTAATCCCCCCCTCCGACTGAGGAGAGGAGGCGAATTAACCCGGGTACCTCCTCTTTTTACGTCCCCCCTTGTATTTTGAAAGGGGGGACTGCAGGGACTATGGCGCGCCAATACTTAGGCATCTTCTCCCTAATAAACTATATATCACTTCTTGATGGGGGCGAAAGGCAAAGGACTGAACGTTGATTGGTGGGTTATTTTTAGGATAGTTTTAGTTTATTTTAACTAAAGCTGCTTCTTTGTTTATTGTAAGCTATGGATAGGGTCAAGGAACTGTAATTATTTTATGGGTATTTTATTTGTGTTTAAAAATGTGTAGGTTTATGAGAATTTGTGTTCAATAATGATCGCTTTACGAGAGTGTTTGTGTTCGAAAAAATGATCGCTTCAAGAGTAGTTGTGTTCGAAAAAATGATCGCTTCAAGAGTAGTTATGTTCAAAAAATTATCGCTTGAAGAGTAGTTGTGTTCAAAAAGATCGCTTTAAGAATCGCTTTAAAAGAATTTGATGATCGCTTTATGAGTATTTGTGTTCAAAAATGTATCGCTTTAAAATTATTTGATGATCGCTTTATGAGTATTTGTGTTCAAAAATTATATCTTTGAGTACTTATGTTCAAAAATGTATCGCTTTAAAAGTATTTAATAATCGTTTTATGAGTATTTGTGTTCAAAAATTTTATCTTTGAGTACTTATGTTCAAAAACTATTACTGTTGTTTAATAATGATCAATATGCTTATTTGTTTTCAATTATGATGTATGCGTGTTCAATAATGACAACTATATATTCACTAATAATCGCTTTATGTACACGTGTTCCAAAAATTATCGCTTTGTGTACTTGTATTCATTATTCAAAAGTAATCGCTGGTGTTAATGTGAATTTTTATTCCGTTATGATCACTTACGACCAAGTATAAGGGTTAAAAAAAATGTATATATATATTGTAAATATCATATCATAGGTATTTGGTCTGGGCAACAAAACATACGAACATTACAATGACATGGGAAAATACGTTGACAAACGTTTGGAGGAGATGGGAGCTACGCGTGTCTTCGAACTTGGATTGGGCGACGATGATGCCAAGTTAGTACCAAAATTTTCTAAATACCCTTTCATTAAATATAACTATTAGTTTTCATACATTTACGTGTCTGCCTGTCACGTGTTCAGATAATGTTTAAAAATATTAATTATAACAATCATATCAGTAGTAATAACGTAGTTTTTCAAGGACAGATAGATAATACGATTGCATCACGGTTTTAATGTTTCAACAAAGATAGGGTTGACACTGCCTTGAAATGTTTGATTAGGGAACCAACCGTTTTTAATGTTTAACTTGGATTTTGGCCAAGATCTTTCGCTCTTAAGTACAAATTATTATTTCACTTAACGAAGATACAGGCGCGTTATTCGACCTTGTTATCTGCTATAGCGAATTTGACCCCAATTCTTTTTTTGTCCTTTTCTCTCTTGAAAAGTTACGTTCGATATGCAATTAGAGTTTTTATTGATGAAAGAAGAGTTACACTATCAGGCACGTCGAAAAGTTATTCATTATGTAATACCGATTTTTACACAATTTTGAGTTACATCAAGAAGTGATATCTAGTTTATTAGGGAGAAGGTATAAGATGCCTCCTAAGTATTGGCGCGCGCCATAGTTCTGCAGTCCCCCTTTCAAAATACAAGGGGGGACGTAAAAGGAGGAGACTCCGGGCTATTTCGCCTCCTCTCCTCAGACGGAAAATATTACTGTAATTTTCGTACTCATTCGCGTCGCGCTGACGTGCACGAGTTTTCAAGAACCAGTGAGATGCTGGCTGGTTGTAATTTAGAGGCGGCGGGGGATTAACTCCGGACACGTCTACGTAACGTTTGGACTAGAGATAAAGAGCTAGAAATGTGGCGCGAATTTATACCTTCTCTAGCACCTTCTCCCTAGTAAACTAGATATCACTTCTTGGAAGGGTGTTTTACGGACTCTTTTTGGAATAGACATGAATATAAATATCTTTTATATTTATTTAGTTAATGGATTTGTTTTCAATTGAACTTTACCGCAATTTTTTATATCTTATATCTCGTTTTTATCATGATTTCAAAATATGAATGGTTAAACAATAGTTATTCATAAATGAATGACATTTTAATAAGGCTATATTTCAACAGTGTTTTTCTTCGGTTTTATTTTACCTAAAATTTATGATAAATAGGTAAGAATACGTCAGAATTATAATATTTTTCTGACGTCATTTATAAAGACACTATTTCCTCTTATAACTAAACCTTGGTCGGTGTTAAGGATCTCTAGTGTGTTTGTATTGCAACGAGACTTGAATTTACGTTTTCGTTTTTTATCAAACACGAGATCAAGTCGTGCTACATTCAAGGTTACGAGATAGACATTTAATTTCGTTTATAATTGCGATACATAAGCCTAGTTGGAATTTAATTTTAATTTAACCGATTAAGTTTAATACAAAGTTTTATTATGAAAAAATGTATCTTGATAATTTTCCAAAATATGTTATTTAATTTACGCCTACACCGTTTAGTTTTCTGTCTACGAAGTTTCATTGTTGTGAAACATGTCAAGAAGTGATATCTAGCCACATTTCTAGCTTTATCTCCAGTCCAAACGTTACGTAGACGTGTCCGGAGTTAATCCCCGCCGCCTCTAAATTACAACCAGCCAGCATCTGATTGGTTCTTGAAAACTCGTGCACGTCAGCGGGACGCGAATGAGAAAAAAAATTACAGTCATATTTTCCGACTGAGCTAGGAGAGGCGAAATAGCCCGGTGCCTCCTCCTTTTACGTCCCCCCCCCCTTGTGTTTTTAAAGAGGGGACTGCAGGACTATGGCCCACGCCAATACTTAGGAGGCACCTTCTCCCTAATAAACTAGATATCACTTCTTGGTATAATGTTTCGTAATGTTTTAATTTAATTGACGCAGTCGTAAATCATAATTAAATTAATAATTTTAATAATAATGAATTAAAAACAGTATTGAAGACGACTTTATTACATGGAAAGAACATTTTTGGGCTGCAGTTTGTGAACACTTTAATGTTGAAAAATCGGGTGAAGATATTAGCTTCCGTCAATACAAACTCATAGTTCACGATGAGGTCAACGAAGAGAAAACTTATCGTGGTGAAGTTGCCAGACTTAATTCCTACAAAACTCAAAAACCGTAATTACTTAATTTTTTAATTATTTATTAACAAATAAATAATAACATAAGTTTATAAGTGATATGTTCGCTCCATAAGTACAACAAACTTATGGAAGGAACATATAACTTATAAACTTATGATAATTATATATAGTTTAAAAAATGAATACGTGTTTTAATTCTTCAGCCCGTTTGATGTTAAAAACCCTTATTTGGCTCCAATCACTATTAACCGCGAACTATACAAAGGACCACGTTCATGCATGCACATTGAATTGGACATATCCGGGTCAAAAATTCGTTACGAGTCTGGAGATCACGTGGGCGTTTACCCGACGAATAATCCCGAATTAGTGGAGAAATTTGGCAAAATCTTGGATGTTGATTTGGATACTGTTATAACATTGCGTAACTTGGATGAAGATAGCTCGAAAAAGCACCCGTTTCCATGCCCGTGCAGTTACAGAACGGCGTTACTTCATTACGTGGATATTACTAGCATACCTCGTACTCATGTACTCAAGGAAATCGCCGAGTACGCTTCTAACGAAGAGGACAAAGCAAAATTGAAGCTCATGGGATCGCCCTCCGATGAAGGAAAAGTACGTGTACAATATTTTTTTTACTATTTTATTATAACCATACAGAAGTATATAATACTTCTTCTCTTGGAGAGAAGTGTACCACCACAAATCAGGGAGGGGGGGTCGGTAATTGTAGCGGGATTCTTCCCCCACAACATCATTTTATATTTGGAGTTCGCAAGGTTACTAAATAGAGTGATGCATGTACATACGCGATGTTAAATAGTTCCACCTCATCTATTAGCGATTAACTATTAACCAAGGCTTGTGGTTAGGTTGATAGCTGCATGGGGATTTAGCAAATACCAAAAACAGTTATAGAATTCACCCTAGAATGACGCGATGCCCATCTTAATTAAGCTTAATGAGCGGGAGAGAAAATATTCAAAAAAGGGTGTTCCCCTCGTCTGAGAAGAACTATGTTACATAGCTAAAGTATTACGAGGATACAGAGTGACACACTTCTTCAATTATACACTTCTGTTTTAACTAATTATAGACGGGAACGTTTAATTTTGTTTTTAATTAGTGTTAGGCCTATAGATTGAATGTTTCTTTATTTAATTTAATTTAATTAAATTAAGTCCGTTTAGTTAAAAACTTTCATAGTTATATAATAAAGAAAGTTCATTTTTGTTTGAAATTTATTTGGATATCTTTTAAGGACCACATTCAAACTTAACCCCAGGGATATTGTTGACTGTGTTAAGGTTTCTTAGTAATTTTCAAGGTCGCTTACATTCTTTTTAAGTGACGTTTTAAAATTTTTATCCTTGAATTGAACCGGTATCATTCATCAAAAAATAAAAATTAATTTGACAGCCCAAATATTAAATAATAGTAATAGTAATTTAAATTTAAATTAAAATACATTAATGGTGAAGTTTGTTTTCATTATGTTTTTTTTTTTAACGCGTACGTAAATACCCAAGGTCACGACCCAAAATTACGATTTTAAATTTAACTATAATTGACCTGTTTATTTATTTAATTCTAATTTTAATTTTAATTTTAATTGATTAGGCGCTTTATAATGAATGGATAGTAAAAAGTTGCCGAAGTATTTTACACATAATCGAGGATATGCCTTCGTTAAAACCAGCCTTAGATCATTTACTAGAATTATTTCCTCGTCTACAATGCAGATATTATTCTATTTCTTCATCTCCTAAGGTAATTAATTAATTAAAACATAATTATTATAGTAGGCCTATTTATGATTTAATTAATTAAATTATATTTATCGTAATTAAACTTTTTCGTTTTCGTTAGCTTTACGCCGATACTATTCATTTAACAGCAGTTTTAATTGATTATGAAACTAAAACGAATCGTAAGATTCAAGGTGTCGCAACGGGATGGTTAAAGAAGAAACGCGTTGATAACGGACATAAGCCGACCATTCCCGTCTTTGTTAGACGTTCCCAATTTCGTTTACCGAGCAAACCTCAAACGCCAATTATTATGATTGGACCCGGTACTGGTTTGGCGCCATTCAGAGGGTTTATTCAGGAACGAGCCTTCTTAAAGGACGAAGGTAAAGTAGAAAATAGGCTTACCATAAATGGGTCCAGGGGAATTGAAAAATAGGTCTGTGGAAAAGGGTCAGGGGGATTGGAAAATAGGTCTAAAAGGATCGGAGGGAATTTGGAAATATGCCTACTAAGAAAGGGTCGGGGAATTTCAAGATAGGTCTAAAAGTGGTAGGGCTATTTCAATATACGCCAAACAGGGTCGGGGATTTCAAAATTAGACGAAAAGGGGTCGGGGCGTAATTAAACGGGTCTAAAACGGGTCGGGGCGTAACTAAACGGGTCTAAAACGGGTCGGGGCGTAACTAAACGGGTCTAAAACGGGTCGGGGCGTAACTAAACGGGTCTAAAACGGGTCGGGGCGTAACTAAACGGGTCTAAAACGGGTCGGGGGCGTAACTAAACGGGCCTAAAACGGGTCGGGGCGAAACTAAACGGGTCTAAAACGGGTCGGGGGCGTAACTAAACGGGTTGGGGCGTGACTAAACGGGCCTAAAACGGGTCGGGGCGTGACTAAACGGGCCTAAAACGGGTCGGGGCGTGACTAAACGGGCCTAAAACGGGTCGGGGCGTGACTAAACGGGCCTAAAACGGGTCGGGGCGTATAAAAATGGGCCAAAAAGTTCGGAATTTCAAAAATATTTGAATCTGAAATTATAAATAGGCAAACCTTTGGGCGAAACTATTCTGTACTTCGGTTGCCGTAAGAAGTGCGAAGATTTCTTGTATGAAGAGGAATTGAAAAAATACCAAGATGACGGTGTCTTAACTAAAGTTTACTTGGCGTTTTCGCGGGAACAAGAGGAAAAGGTTTACGTTACTCATTTGTTACAACAGAACAGACAAGAAGTCTGGGATGTTATCGGAGAAAAGAATGGACATATTTACGTTTGCGGGTAAGTTTTCTTAATTCTAATTAAATTGGGCTTAATTAGATTAAGTATTTAAGCAATAACCGTTCCTCACAGTGACGCGAGAACGATGGCACGCGATGTTCACGATATAATCCTCGATATCATAATTAAGGAAGGTGGTAAAAGCAAAGCTGATGCTGAAGCTTACCTTAAGAGGATGGAGTCGCAGAGACGATATTCCGCCGATGTTTGGAGTTAAAAAATACACAGAATAGGTTAGTTTTATTAGTTTAAATGATCCTACCATATAGTTTTTTTTTTTTGATGTACAGCGCTGTTGTTAATTTTAACGACCAACAAAACGAAAAGTGCCTTTGATTAACTAATTAATTAATTATGCCTTCAAAATTAATTATTTAGGCTAAATTCATAAATTTAATTGACAATTCTTTTATAAAAGACTTTAGTTATATATTTTTTATATTATTTTTATAACGAGAATTTAAAGTATATATTTCCGGAGAAATATTTTTAATTAGTTGATAATTAATTATTTAATAATTAATTTGTAATTAATTATTAATTAGGCTTAACGACTCGTAATAATTTTTAAAACGGAAATTTAATATCTTTTTCCAAAGAAATATCTTTTTTAATTAATTGATACTTAATAATTAATTATTAATTAGGCTTAACGACTCTTAATAATTTTTATAAAGAGAATTTAAATATATATTTCCGAAGAAATATTTTTTAATTAATTGATTAATTGTTAATTAATTATTAATTAGGCTTAACGACTCTAAATATTTATTCCGATCAAAAAGACCCCTTGATTAATTGTTAATTAATTATTAATTAGGCTTAACGACTCTTAATATTTATTCTGATCAAAAACCCCCAAAAAAACCCCCATAAGACAAAGGCCCGCATTAGATATTTTTTATTAATATTATTATTATTATTAAAAGTTTATTTATGAATTTCATATCCAATTTAAGTTAGATTTAATTAAGATAGTTAAACATTACACGTCATTTAAGTAACTTTGACCGGTTTTTATATCATTGGTGATGGATTTCACATACGCCCCGCCCCCTTCCTCCTACCCCCCCCCCCCCCGCCGTTAACGTTAATCGGTTAATTAATTAACTTAATGGCGATTAAAACGGACGTTTATATTACGAATTAAATTTTTATATCATAAAATAAATAATTTGGGAAGATGCTATTTTTGTAAATAGGAATTAAAAAACAAACAAACAAATATTGAAAAATGAATATTTCACGTTGGAATAAATTTGTTGAATCTTTATTCAAGAGCAAATCGTTTTTTTCCAAAAATATTTCATGTTTTTTGGTCTATTTTTGACCTAAAAAGGAAATCGTGAGTCATTATGAAGCCCCTTTAGTCACGTGATAGGTTTTGGTCTACTGGGTGGTCTACTGGGTGGTCTACATGCGAATCGACACGTGGCATTATTCCGGGAATCCAGTGATGGAAGCCATTTTTTTCAACGGTCCAACGGTTTTTATGTGGCCAAGGCTTAACTTCAAAATCAGGTAAATACATTTTTACGTTACTTAACGCGTAATTAAGGATTGATTAGGCGGTTAATTAATAATAATTAAGTCGTTTCCAAGATAGTGGGATGATTTTTAATGGCTTTTTATAGCCAACGGGGTTTTACGTGACCAAGGCTTAACTTATACATTGTTTTCTCGTTATTTCAACTTAATTTAGGATAATTAGGCCTTAAATTAATAATAATTAAATCGTTTTCAAGATGAAATGATTTTTAATGTCACTTAATGAATATTTATATATAAATACGAAGCCAACGGTTTTTACGTGACCAAGGCTTAACTTATACATTGTTTTCTCGTTATTTCAACTTAATTTAGGATTAATTAGGCCTTAAATTAATAATAATCAAGTAGTTTTCAAGATAATCAGATGATTTTTAATGTCATTTAATGAATATTTATATACAAATACGAAGTCAACGGTTTTTCAAGTGACCAAGGCTTAACTTATCCGGGTAAATACATCGTTTCGTTACTTAAGCCTAATTAAGCAATTATTCGGCCATAAATTAATAATTAAATTGAATCGAGACGTTTCCAATGATGATTTTTAAGGACACATCGTTGCCAAGGCTTAAGTTCAGGATCGCGTGAATAAAATAAATACATTGTTCCGTTAATTAAGAATTAATTAGGCCTTAAATTAATAATAATTGAGTCATTTCCAAGATAATGAGATGATTTTAATGTCACATAATGAATATTTATATACAAATACAAAACATGAGGGGCAGAAAAAAAAAACCTTTGGCATTAATTGGCCTAATGATTTCTTTTAAAAATTATTTAATTAATGTCTCCTATTGATGAATTAGTTAGCGATGATCAGGTTAATTAGAAATAATAATTAATTACACGAACACACACACCATTTTTTTTCACAAAAATCAGTGACCAATGTTACTTATCGGTAATTGCAAATGGCTTCTTTGCAATTAATTAATTAATTTGTACCGACGCTTGCAGTTAATTAAATTCTAATTAATTATTTAATTAAAAGGGGGTTAATTATCAAAGCGTGTAATGTATTGTATAGAAATTTGAAACGCGGTGTGAACATAGATGATTATTATTTACATTTGAAAAAACACGGGGGAAAAGCAATATGTTTATATTTACAAAAGTAAATATTACTATTTACAAACAAACAATAATTTTTTTTTAATTATTTAATTAAGAAATATCGGAAAGTTCATTTCATTTCATTTTTCAGTTCAGTTCATTTTATTTAAATTTTTTTATTTAAAAACGATTTAACTATGACGCATTATCACTAAATTTTTTTGTTAATTACAACGCAATTAATTAAGATAATGTCTGCATTGCGGTGCCCCGCATAAACACGGTATCTTTTCTTCCTCAATTGGGAATTTATAATCGTAAGTTATCTCTTCATTTACATTTATAGGTTGTTTAGAATAAATTACTATTTTCTTTAAACCATCAACGGTTACGATTTTCGCGTAGCAGTTCGGCTAAAATGTTTAATTATTATAATTATATTTAAACTACTTCTAAATAAATAGAGATAGCTAGAAAAATCAGGGAGCCCAGCGATCCTATAAGCCTATATTTTTTTTAACCTGTCCTATATTATTATGCTATAATTTCATGAATGATATGTCCTATAATATTTCCTATATTTTTGACTTAATTTTCGAGTAGTTTAGCATCTCTGTTATCGAGATGACCTTTGACTAGATTTGACTGAATTTGCGGAGTTTGCTCAGGATAAAAATCCTATGATTCCCATAAAAATCCCGTAATTCCCATCCGTGATTCCCATAAAAAATCCCGTAATTCCCATAAAAAATCCCGTAATTCCCATAAAAAATCCCGTAATTCCCATAAAAAATCCCGTAATTCCCATAAAAAATCCCGTAATTCCCATAAAAAATCCCGTAATTCCCATTAAAAATTCCGCGATTCCCATAAAAATTCCCGTAATTCCCATAAAAAATCCCGTAATTCCCATTAAAAATTCCGCGATTCCCATAAAAATTCCCGTAATTCCCATAAAAAATCCCGTAATTCCCATTAAAAATTCCGCGATTCCCATAAAAATTCCCGTAATTCCCATAAAAAATCCCGTAATTCCCATTAAAAATTCCGCGATTCCCATAAAAATTCCCGTAATTCCCATAAAAAATCCCGTAATTCCCATAAAAAATCCCGTAATTCCCATAAAAATTCCGCGATTCCCATAAAAACCTTAGATTCCCATAAAAATCCTTCGATTCCCATAAAAATCCTGCGATTCCCATAAAAATTCTATAATTCCCATAAAGATCCTATTATTCCGGCGCAAAAAATAATTCCTGTAAGTAATTCCAATTTTTGTCTGGGCTCCCTGCAAAGGGTAAGAGTAAATAGCAAGTACTTACATTGCAACTGTGGTTGATAAACCGGGCCAAATTCCCGCACCGCGTTGCGTCAATGATGGTTTCCAGATCCACCCGGAAGAGGTAACTACTTCCGATTCCTATTTCGGTGTATTTCTTCTCGCGTAAATCGGCCACGACGGGACGTACCATTTGTCCCACGTATTCGATAACCATTTCGTCGGCCGCGATTGGTTCCAACGCAAATAGACCCCAATCGTGAATTCGACTTTTGGCGAACTTCAATTGTTTCTTACGGAACTGTTAAAACGGAACAAAGAAAAGAGAGAAAAAAAAAGAAAAATATTGTAGATTTTACTTCCAAAAATACCTTTGAACTTTGACCCCCTCCCCCCCGGTAAATTCTCTATAAAGTTTACAAGTTCTCCCAAACTAAGTCTCAAAATAAAGGATACTATAGCATAGGACCTTTCATGAAATTATAGGACAGGTTAAAAAAATAGGAATTATAGGACCAATAAGGATCGAGTTTCTTACCTTGAGTTGGTTAAATTTGAGCAAATCGCTTGTAAAGTCAGTTTCCCCGAATGCTTCGAATGATGTTAAGAGACGACGTTGATTGGATCGTGCTTCTCGCGTTGACTGCGCCGCGACACGCGCCTTCAATGGGACATTCTGAAAGAATTGTTATTTCGCCAAAAAAGTTAGGGTTTTGCGTCGAAAGACTCGAAAACGCATAAGTTGATAAGATATGTTCCTTCCATAAGTTTGTTAATCTCTGGTTAATGTCAAAGGGGGCTTGCCGCTTAGTAATGCGGATTAAATAGGAGTGCCTAGATGGAATAGGTCCTAGCTGCAAAATTAATTAACCACGTGCACCGAGTGTACTTAGGACTTCTATTGACTCGCTCCCCCTCGTTCTCCTCGAACTAGTTATCTCGAGCTGCTGTAAGTCTCTCAGTACCATTACGACAAAGTATAGGGAGAGGGCAAACTCATTCTTGCCACGTCATAGGCTTATATCTCTTACCTCGATTCCATCCCCCTAACGGGGGAATTTCAGTATCGCGCCTACAATCGCTCCCCTAAGTAGCGGTATAAAATGACGTCGGATGTTCCTTCCCTCCCTGACAAACGCCCTCTCCCTATAGAGTAATTTCTTTCCCATATACGGCGACGTCATAACCCTCTATCTCTTACCTTAGTGATATCCCCCCTCCCCTTCCCTTCCGGGGGCAAATAGTACTCTCTAGTACAAAGTTGCCCCTAACGTAGGGGATACACAGTTCACTCCCCCTCTCAACCGAAATTACTCTATAGAGTAATGTCAGTTCTACGTATGCAAACGTCATACCATTCTATCTCTTAGGTCAGTGTCATCCCCCCCAGCCTACCAGGCGCGTACAGTATCCTCTCTCTTACAAAAGCGCGCCTAGAGGGAGGGATACACAGTCTACTCCCCTCTCTACTCTATTGGTAGTGTTATACTTATGGAGAACATATCACTTATAAACTTATGTTATCATCGTGTAGCCAGCCATTCAGCGTATCTAGGGAGGAGCTAACTAGACTAATCCTTATGTACGATTTATTTTACTTGGCAAATAGCCAATCTATGTGGCTGCTGGGCATTGCACATCGCGCACGCGCCTAGGAACTCCCGTTGTTCCTACCCAACCAATGAAATGACGCCATCAGAATCATTGGCAAAAGGGTTGACTGACAAGGGATAGTAAATTCTTAAGGCCCGACCCCCAACACTTAAAATTCTAATAAATTAGCATGGGATGGACATATTTGGGGACACAACGATTTCTATTAGCTGTGTAAGTAAAGCCAACTTACTTGTGAATCTTGGGCCACGCAAACTTTGTAGGCGGCCTTTTCTCGCGAATCCATTTTGTAGTATCCTTCAGTTCGTGCGCAACCAGTTGCGTGAACTCGCCAACTTTCTTCTTTCTTTTTCTTTTTAGGAGGCGGGGTTGGGACATAGCTAGGTACAACGCCGTTAAGGAAAAAATAGGCCAAAAAAATAGGCTAAACAGTTTAGGATATTAAAAAGAAATAGATAGCTAACAGTTCTGACCCTGAAACGTCACACCCTTCTATCTCTTACTGGAGTTTCATCCCCCCCTAACGGTTGGAAACAGTATAGAGCTATTTCAGTGGGGGAAAAATTTCGTCTGCTACGAAAATTGGGCCTGCCTTTGAGTGTAGAGGGCGGCCATTTTGTGAGGGTTTCTCTATGGGCAAATAGCATTGGTGACGTAGCCATTACCCCCTCTGAAATAGCTCTATTCTACGCGCTAAAATGCCAACCAGAGAGGGGCTGCGTGACGTCAGACTATCTCTTCCCCCTAGCCAGTTGTTAGCTCCCTATAGGCCTAAAAAGTTTTAGACATTGAAAAAGGATATGAGCATGATCAACCCAATGAGTATCATTCAACCAAAAACATTGCATGCTATCATCCTGCAACATTGCGTCGTAACTCCTTTTCAAGTAGCGTACATCCTCTTCGTCAATACCATTCTTCAGGAACTCGTATAGAACGTTCATTTCTTCCAGGACATTACGTTTTTCGTAAGTAACTTTAGGAACGTCATCGACACGTGGTGGTGGTGGTTCGATAAAATCCTGCCAATATTCACTAGCGGCGGCCGAGTTAAATGTGGCCCGTTGTTTTTTGGTCCTTTGCTTAATCAAATCGTATTTGTTCGTAATTTGGGGCTCGGGTGACGCGATACGGTTGTACAAGTGATCGGACACGACCGTTTTCTGATCCTCCGTCGAGGATGAATGGTAATCTTGAGGTAAAGACGTCAAATTGACGCTCATAACTTCCGGGGATTCGAATAATCCTTCTTGACCTTGGTCATCGTGAGAATATTTCTCATCTTCCTCCGTTAGCCTTCCTTTGATGACGTCTTCTATGACGCAATCAACTGACGTTAAGGACTTGGAATCGGAATCGGTTGTTTTATTGCCTTTACGCGGTAAGCAGTAACTATGTTCACTGAGGTAATTTGCTCGGGAAGACGCGTCCGTTTCTTCCGATGACGTAATCTCCGGGAAGAAATCGGATTGGTTGGCCTTTTTCGCGTCACCGTTGACCATATCATCTTTTCTACTACCACTTATGGTACTGATGGATTCCTCAACGACGGTTAAGAGATCATTTTGGTTGGTAACTAACAAGTCTTTTTTATCAATGACATCGTCATCGTCGTAATGTTGTTGTAAGTTTTGCTGCGTCGTGTCATGCGCAGTTTCGGGGTATTCTTTTAGACATGTTGATAACGCGACCAAGGCCTCAGATGCCAGTTTCTCTAATGCCCAGGCACCTTCGTAATCTACCGGTTTCTTAGGCGCAATTGCAGTTTCGGTAACATTAGCTTTCTCAGTCTCCGTTACCATTAGTCCACGTGTTTCAGTTTCACTCTCCGTACCGGAAGAATCAGTGTACGATGTCTCCGTTGAGGAATCCGAACTTCTGGCGTGTGGTTTGAGGCCAATGTTTGTGGTGACGATTTCAATTGGTTCCTCTTCTCCAGGTGGTGGTTCTTTGGGTAAAGGTACACCATCTCCAATTGATGGATGCGCGGCGTCATCCTTGTCCTGGGTGATGTTGTCTTGTTCCATCGGGACCTCTTGTTGTTGTTGGTCAACTTCTTCGGTGACCTCTTGGGTGGCCACTTCATCTTCCTCGTCTTCTGCTTCGGATTCAGTGTCAGTTTCCCCTGAGGCGTATTCCGATTCCGATGCGGCTGAGCTCTCATCTTCGGAACCTTCCGATGATTCTTCGGATCCTGATTCGGAGTCTGAAAGAAGAGGCGTTAATTACTTTGTGTCCCCCCCCCAACTAATTAATTAAATTTTACCGGATTCCGCTTTTTCACTTTCACTCTCCTTCTCATCCTCTGTTGATTGCAGTGTTTGTATCCTGCGTCGACTCGGACTTATTTCAAAATCGGAACTATACATTTTATCATCTCCTTCCATATCCGAGTCATCATCCCCTCTTTTTGTCTTACTATCCTCATCTTCGTCTATGGGTGGCGGAGGGATGATTTTTCTCTGCAACAACAATTACCAACCAACCCTTTTAATTAATTCCAATTACTTGTAATTAATTATATATTTGAAGGTAATACCCTAAATGATGGCATTCTAGGCATAGCCGCCCTTAATCCTAATCCAATTCCGGACGAATCCAAACCACCTAAACCGAAGGCATCGGGTCGTGACGCGTCAAACAATCCCGATAAGGTTGTAATCGGATCAGGTTTTTTAACCACCGTTTCGACATTCTCTCCGGGGACAGTTGACTTCGTCTTTTGCTCTTGTTCATCCCACCAGAACTCGAAGGTTTTAAAGGCGGAATTCTCAACCATTTTCTTGCACAAGTCTTTCTTCATAATCTGTCTTAGTTCAGCGACAACCGACGCTAAGACCGCGCTAATGTAAGGTTCCTCGATACTCGGTTTTTGAGTTGTTTGTTTTGTAGGTGATAGTTGTTGTTGATTAGGGTAAGGTCCGCATATGGGTGGTCCGTAATATCCCGGGAATGGTTGCCTTAATGGCGGGGGACGACCACCTGGGAAATTACTTGGGTAGAAACCTCGTGGACCCATCATAGTTGGGAACCGCGGTGGTGGTTGAAAAGGTCCCGGTGGGAAATGGTATCCTGGTGGAGGGGGTGGTCGCGGGACACCGGGTGGTGGTGCGGGAATATAGGCGGTTGACGTGGGTGGTCGGTATGCCGCGTTAACTGGGCTTATTTGAGGTCCGTACATCCCGGAACCCATTCCCGGTCGCCATATACCCATTCTGGCCATATTTTGGACTTGTTCACTAGGATACATGGGGTGCATGACGGGTGGTCGCGGAGTTGGTGGTCTGGCGTACATTGGATGGTACATTGTTGATCCGTATACACTTTGTATTGACGTGGGAGGTTGTAAAGTCGGTGGTGGCGCGGGTAACACCGTTGATTGTGTCGATTGGGGGACATTGGCCGCTTTGGTCGGTAATGGAGCGTTTAATTCGAGTTTTTCGTCACCACTACTTAAGGAAGACAATGACATCCTGTCGTCATCGTCTTGATTTAGGTTATCAACGTTATCAGCCGTTGCGTTCTCTTCAGTGTCCGTACCAGGGAGCTCATCTTGTACAGGAGTGGCATCTTTGTCCTCGTCAATTTCATCAGGTAACATATCGCCTTTATTACAGATGTCATCGGGTTCAATCGAGTCGCTGGTCAGTTTCAAATTCTTCAAAGCGCTATAGGATGTTGAAATATCGTTGCCCGTTTTGTCCATGGATGACGATGGTGGTTCCTCGGAGGTGTGAGTGACCATATCGGGATGTTCTAACGCGTACGAAATTAATGTCCATTTTTTATATTCGTCCTCGTTTAGGAATGGAGATGGTGGTGAAGTTAGTATTATTGGTTCGTCCTTAATCTTTTCAACGGGTGGTAAATGAGTTACGAGTTGTTCCGGTTCCGGTAAAGGAGGTGGCAAGGGTTGTAAAGGTGTGATAGGCGGTGGTTGTTGCGGTGGTTTTTCAACAACAGTCGCGGATGATGTTTCGGTTTCACTTTCGCTTTCAGTGGCGCTACTAAACCCGACACCCATTTCTAAAAACGAGGGACGTCCCGTTGCCTGTTTTAGTAACAGTTCAATCCGGGAATCCAAACTTTCCCGGGCCGGGCTTGGTTTGGGTGCCGTATCAGTTGTACCGGGAGGCGCGGGTGGTTGCGGGGTACCCGGTATCATACCCATAGCCGAGTTATAGTCTTGAGGGTGCATCATAGGTGGAGGTGGTAATGGTGGCGGTGGCATAGGGGGACGATGCAAGGGAGGTCCCATACTCATTGGGTCCGGCCAACCGCCTCGTTCCCAACCAGAACCCGGTGGAGGTGGATGCCAATGAGGTGGCGGTGGTGGCATTACTTGAGGAGGTGGTGGAGGCGGAAGGGGGTGACCGTAGGACATGGGGGGCGGTCCGGGAGGTAATGGAGGCGGGGGTTGATTAGGCGGAGGTGGCATGAAACCTTTAAAGCCGTAACTCGCGTCAAAATTCATGGGGGTCGAATGATTAGATTGGTAACCGCCACTGTAATCCGAATGGACGGAGTATTGGTCGTAACCTCCTTCAGTTCGGTAACTATTCGCGCTTTCTGAGCCTTGGTAACCACTTTCACTTGACCGATAATCCGATACGGTTGAAGGGGTAGGTGGTAATGATGGCGGCGCTTGGGGAAGGGGAGGTGGCGGCGTCGGTTCGGGTTGTTTTTTAACGGGGAATTCGGGTAAGGGCGGCGTTGGAAGTACCGCGGGTGGATTACTAAGTAAAGGCGGTCCTTTATCACTGGTGGATGACGTCACCGAAGTGTTTTTACGTTTGTCCGTGGCGCGATTTGACGAAAAGTCGTCAAACATTTTTAAACATTCGCGACCGAATGGGTCTAAAAAGACGTTCATGATGTTGCCCATGACCGAGGACATGTTTAGCTTTTCAATGCAGAGTTTGGCGGAACTGGTACTCATGAAAGTGACGCGTGCTAAGCCTAAATGTTTTTTAGTTTTGGGGTGATAATATATGTGCGATTCTTCCAATGGGCCGAATTTTTTTAGCATGTCATCGAGGAACACTTTGTTGATGTTGTCGTTGATGTTGCTGATTGTCACCTCCAATGGAGGCGGGACTCCCACGTAGTTGTCGTCAATCTAAATATGGCGGGAAATTGCAAAATGTTTTGTTTTAAATGTAAGCTGTTGGGTTAACGGGTTATGGAAGATTTTTTTTTTGGTTTTTGGATAATTAATTTGAGCTATATACTTAGTTTTAAATATTAGGAGATCATAATTAATCATATTTTGGTATTGGTCACTAAAATTACCAAAATTTCAACACAGGAAAGCAAAATTTTTAAATTAATCACTTTCTAAAAATGGGGAACCAAAATTAATCACTTTTGAACATGAGGGATCAAAATTAATCACTTTTGAACATGAGGGATCAAAATTAATCACTTTTGAACATGAGGGATCAAAAATAATCACTGTTGAATATGAGGGATCAAAATTAATCACTTTTGAACACGGGGAATCAAAATTAATCACTTTGAACATAGGGAATAAACCTTAAATCATTTTTGAACATGGGGAATCAAAATTAATCACTTTTGAACATGGGGAATAAACCTTAAATCACTTTTGAGCACAAGGAGTAAAAATTAATCCCTTTTGAACATGGGGAATCAAAATTAATCACTTTTGAACACGGGGAATCAAAATTAATCCCTTTTTGAACATGAGGAATCAAAATTAATCCCTTTTTGAACATGGGGAATCTAAATTAATCCCTTTTGAACATGGGGGATCAAAATTAATCACTTTTGAACATGGGGGATCAAAATTAATCACTTTTGAACATGAGAATCATAATTAACCACTTTTGAACATAAGAATCATAATTAACCACATTTGAACATGGGGAATCAAAATTAAAAGCAGTGAATCAAACTTAAATCAATTTAAAACATGGGAAACCAAAATTAATCCATTTTTGAACATAAGGGATCAAAATTAAACACTTCTGAACATGGGAATCAAAATTAAACACTTCAGAACATGAGGAATAAAAATCAAATCAACTTTGAACATGGGGAATCAAAATAAAATCAGTTTTAAACATGAGGGATCCAAAATGAATCACTTTTGAACATGAGGGATCAAAACTTACCACTTTTGAACCTGGGGAGTTAAGATTAAATCAATTTAAAGCATGGGTAATCAAAAATAATAAATATTAAAACAAGAAATCTAACTTAAAATCAATTTAAAGCATTGGGAACCAAAATTTGTCACTTTTTCAACATGTGGGATCAAAATTTGTCACTTTTTGAACATGAGGAATCAAAATTAATCCCTTTTTGAACATGAGGGATAAAAATTAATCACTTTTGAACATGAGGGATCTAAATTAATCACTTTTGAACATGAGGGATCAAAATTAGTCACTTTTTCAACATGAGGGATCTAAATTAATCACTTTTTGAACATGGGGAATCAAAATTAATCACTTTTGAACATGGGGAATCAAAATTAATCACTTTTGAACATGGGTAATAAACCTTAAATCACTTTTGAGCACAAGGAGTAAAAATTAATCTTTTTTGAGCACGAGGGATCAAAATTAATCACTTTTTGAACATGAGGGACCAAAATAAATCACTTTTGAACACAGGTAATCGGAATTAATCAATTTTAAAAACAGAGAATCAATGTTAAAAGCAAGGAATCAATTTAAAAGATGGGGAAACCAAAATTTCTCTATATTTGAACATGGGAAACCAAAGATAATCACTTTTAAACCAAAAACAAACCAAAATTAAATTCTCTTCTTCAAGACACACATTTTTCTAAAAAAATTTCACTGAAAAAAATTTCCTGCAAAACCTCAAACCTGGGGTTTAAAAAAAAAAAAGTCTTATACTTTGAATTTTGGAACTGGCAATTCCGCATTTTCACTTTTGCTCCATAACATAGCCAATCTTGATCTAGGATCTCGAATTTGAACTGGAGGGTACAGATTTTCTTGCTAAAATTTGAATTAAAACGTTTAATAACAGTCCCTAAACCTTTTTACCACTTTTGCATTGTCTCCGAGCTTCCGTGAGAGACTTACTCCTGGCACGATTCCATCGTAACGATAAAGTTTATTCGCTCCTTTCTTCAATACAGGATCAACAAGAAGTTTGTAGTTTCTCAGACGTTTTTTGTCAGAACAGGGGCCTTCCGATGCTACAGGACGAATACCATTCATTTTCTTCCACTCATTTGAAACCGAAATTTCCGTTTTTCTTTCTCAAAAACCCATTTTTAAGTCGCTTACATCGAGACTCGAAACCTACCAATGCAAAAAACGGGATAAAATAATGGTTATTAGAATATTCTGAGGTTCTAGAGGCAATAATTACAAGGTAATTACGTTAATTAACCTTTCTAATTATACCTTAAAGTCATTTTCAATATTTAAATCGCTTAATTACTCTTAAAATTATTTCAAAACATTATGTATTGAAATTGCTGATTTGCGAATTAAAACGTAATTTTTACAGAAAAATCATGAATTTTTCAATTATTCTACGCCTTTATACTACCAGTAACGAGATTAATTAGCTTAATTAGTTCTATTTATCACCAATTTTAATTATTTAACTCAAAAGATCTATAATATTTGACCAAAATCGTCTAGTCTCAACAGCCATAGAATGCCCTCCTAACCCCATGATGTAATTTTAGCGTTCGCCGACAGATGGCGTACTTAGTTTATTCCTAGTGTAGGAGGAAAACTTCAAAAACAGTAGGAGAACCAAATGGCGGGAATTGTGACGTATTTTGACAGTCGTATAAGCTGTTACACGGTTTTCCACGTAGAATTTATCGTAAAACGATGGAAATTGAACCAGAATTAACTCAGAGAAATCAATAGAAAGCGTAGTTAATTTCAAAAAGTTAAAACCATTTTAATTAAACTGATTTTTATTCAAAAATATCCAAAATTTATATACAAATTTACATTTTTATTTATTTATTCAAATTTCAGACGATTATGTCACGTGTTGCTTGGGTTAGGTTGCGTCATAGTAGGATGAGTATTTCCGTTGTAAAACGGAGCCCATAATTGCTGCTAGGATACCGACGGTAATGCTTTGAAGATACGGTGACATTTTGTGAAGTATTTCTAATTATAAAAATAAATGGACAAATTAACATAGTGAAAACAGCGACGAGTAATTTCTTTTAAGACCTTGAGGTCAATTTGACACTGGTAAGCACGCATTTAAAAGCATATTTAGACCTTATCTCTTATGTATTATATATTAATTAGAATAACATTGTAATAGGCCTAAATATCACCTAACGTGACGATTTATATGGTCACGCGATGGTTTTTGTACACGCAAAATGATACATTTTAGCGTGCCAAGGCTTAAGTGATTGCAACTTTGCCCTAGGGGAGTGGGGAGGAAGTCAAAATCTCGTGATAGGTCAATTTTAGGCCTAAATTACTTCAATTTCAAATTTGTCAATACGGGTTAAGAATGTTTTCGACTTTTTCTCGTAGAAATATTTTGAAGAAACCACAACAAACGGGTTAAAACACGAGTTAAAGGATTAAAGAAGTCAGATTATCAAGGATTTTAATCTACTTATTGGTAAGTACAGTTTTAAATACTGGTTTTCTCTAAGCCTTGGCTTGTTTTATGTACACAACGTTTGTACATGCATGCAAGAACTATTTCAAAATGCCGTTAATTTTAATCTTAATTATGCACGTTTGTACATGCAAGAACTACGTCAAAATATGGTTAATTTTAATCTTAATTAACTTATATTCAATTAAACTTACCCCTGTAAGAAAATCTATATCTTATATTCCATTGATGATCAAATTCATTTGAGGCAATCCTTAAAATTTGTCCCAGAATTTTTAAACGTTCATTTGATTGAACCAACTGATCACTTAAATCATAATCCACCAAATTGTCCATAATTAGTTTAATAAAACTAATTAATTAATTAATTACTATAGAGTTTAATTTAACACGAAATTATCCATAATTCGTGTTTAATTTTCACGTATCTCAAAACCATCCTGTTCTTAAGCAAAACTTTGTTTTAACTCGGACACTGTCACTCGGACACCGTCCATAAAATGACCATCGTCGAAACCTTTACCTAAATATTTATAGTATAAAAATGGACCTAAAAATATTACCAATCCTTGCCCTTAGGGTATTTCGGTACATAATCGAGTCAACCTTAAGTCATAATAAATTAAAAAGGGTTAACAAAGGCACGGAACAAATGGCACATGTCTTCAATAAAAATAACGCATAAAAATTACCCCTATCCACGCCTATCAGAGCTTCCCCTCCGTACACGAACGGTTGCAGTGAAGTGAAAATCTAGTCAACCTTACTTGTTACCACTATTTAAACCTGTAGCTACCCTTATATTACCCATTCTGTAGTATAAGCCTATCTTGACATAGTATCAACTTAACTCTGCAGTACTATTAAACCAAAACCGACCCCATTATCACACTGGCAGCAATACCAAGTTATTTTGACGAACTTTCACCCAATGGGTAGGCGTTCTTGTATAAAACAACGCCATTATATTTTATGCATATTTATAAATCTTAAATAATGGGGACCTGTCCTTCTCTCTATACTTTTTGGAGAGGGTATTTATGACGTCATCTTGTAAATCTAACAGGTTGTGATATGATTGGTTAGATCCCTTTTTTTTTTACTGGTTGGGTTGGGGGATCACTTATCCACTAACTTGTTATGTGGGGTTTGCTTTGCTAAGGCTTATTGGAAATTATTTCCATATTGCCCATTTTTTATTTTTTTTTATTAAAGATAGTGTTAAATTATGTTAGGGCTGGATATATTTATTATAGGAAGATCCAATTCAATCCAATTTAAGTGATTTATGGTTGAATTCTGTGTGTTAAATTTAATAGAGTTGTTATGCAAAGTTAACAGTGGTTCTCAATAACTGTAATTGTATTTCATTCAAGCTTATTATTTTGGGAGAAATTTTATAGACAACGTTAAATTTATTCATGGATTCTAATATTTATTTTAGACATATTTCCATTCCCCCCCCCCCCTTCTTGCCAATTCTTGAATTTTTTTTAGAATTGTTAACGGGATTTTATTTATTTTTTAACTCCTACTTCCCACCTTCTCCCACCCACTTTTCGCGCCTTTTTTTATTTTTTTTTTTTTGCCGCCTTTTCTCGTTAGCGCCTTTTTTTTGGCGCGCGCTTCTCCCCTCCGCCTAGTGTCAGTTTTAAAGAAGCTTTTAAGCCAATTATTGATGAGTCACAACTTGATTGTCAAAACTGGATCTCCCAACCTTTTCTTTGTACGATTAACTTATAATTTCGATGTGAATAGTGTCGCGTGGTTTATTTAATTAGTTATTATCGTTTTAATTGCTAGTTAAAGTATATAAATTAGGGTTTTGATGCTTTGGATTTTAATAATGTAAGTTGAAAAAAATAACGTACTTTCTATGGGGGGTTAGGGTTGATTTAAGAAGGGGGGGCTACGGTAATCATTACCCCTCCCCCCTAGTAATTAGCGTAATTTGAGCTGTTTTAAAGGCTTTAAATTATTATTATCCTTTAAAATGCCATGAAATTTATTGCCTCTTAAGCCGTTAATGACTATTGACAAGCGTTCAATAAAAAAAAACCTCAACGTGGTCTTCAAATAACCTAAGGGGGGGCTAATGGTACACTCCATTAATATGAGGCTTTGACTGATGACCGCTATAGGTGGTAACCCCAGCACGCCCTCGCCCTTGTACTATAGCTTGACCACAACTATTATAGTTGTATTCTTAGTAGACACCAATTTCCATAGTAAACCCTACGTTCTTAGGGGTTTTTCTTAAAGTGAATGTGTATGCACATACACTTGATATGCAATCATGAAAGCCATAATTCCCGCATATTTAGTTCTAGTAGCGTTAAATTGCTATTTGATTGAAGGTTGGTTGTTTTAGAAGGTATCATTCTGTTTTTTATACCAGATAATGATTGCAATTATTGATTGATTTGTAAGTTTTTATAGCCCTGTTGTAGGGTGCAATAAAATAGACTAGGATATCTTGAAATCTAACCTTTGACCTCGTGAATCTTCAACCCTAAAAAATTGTATTTTTTTCGTAAGGTAAGCTTAAATGGATTTGTGGGTAATTAAGTTATTAAAATTATTTTACAAGTTAAGGGTTTTTTTTTTTAAAGTAACTCAAAGCGGAAATTACTTGAAAATATAAAATATACATGACTAAAATTTAAATAAAGTACAATTAACTTGCAGTTAATTTCCTCTAGCTATACCCGGGTCTTAAATCAATTAAATTTAAACATTTTTTTAAATTACTTAAACTGGAAAATATATATATTATTTAAATGATAAAAATTTAAGGAAAATGACACAATTACTTAAAGTTAATTTCCTCTAGCTATAAGCGGGTCTTAAACCAATTAAAATTAAACTGTTTGAACCGTATCGCAGTTGAATCACTGATATTTATATTTGATGATAATTTGACCGCCAAGGCTTAGTAGTATAATTTTTGGGTTGTTATTTGGGGGCTACTTTTGTTGTTAATGATCCGGTATATTGAGGTCGTAACAGCAGACGGTTTGGCATGATATATTTCACATCATTAAGTAAGATTAACGTAAGTCATTATGTGTATATACTTCACTCTCTCTCTAGTTCGGTATTACCAATTAATCCACCCCCGAAACTAAAGCAAATCCGAATTTAACGGAAGTAGAAATTGCTTGTAGCTACATTTCCGGTTCATTTTTTTTATTTCATGTCCGAAAAGTATATGCTCTACTCTACAGACTCAATTAGTGCACCCTGGATTAGTCTTATATGTTGAGTGGTAAAGTGTACGCCAACGTCTAGCGCCGTATACTAAGCTTTGGGAGTTCAGGGAGCGCAGGGGTTCTATAATTCCTTTAAAATCCTATATGTTTCAGGGTTCATACAAACATGGAAAACTCAGGGAAATAAATTGTTGACAAAAATACAGGGAATTTAATAATTTTTAGTAAAATTCAGGCAAAACTCGGGGAAATTTATATTTTTTAGTAAAATTCAGGGAAAACTCAGGGAAATTTATAGTTTTTAGTAAAATTCAGGGAAAACTCAGGGAAATTTATAGTTTTTAGTAAAATTCAGGGAAATTCATATTTTGTAAAAAAAAATGATGTTTAACTAAAATCAAGGAATTTATTTTAATTTCAGGTCCTTATTTTTTGATTGAATGACGTCACGCTGGACATTTCTTTGATTGAATGACGTTTGGCCATCAGCGAGCGATCAAGATTTGGGCGGTCTAGTGCACAACCGAGCTGCACGGAGGATCGCGGAAACCAAACTCTACTCTTCTAAATTTCTAAAATGACGTCACTATAGTTCCCGAACGCGTTTGTTTTTCGCGGTGTTTTTATATCGGGTTGCTTAAACTTTGTGTGAACTTTTGACTTTTGTGGTGCGATTATATTTGAACTTTTTTCTACGAGTTCATCCGGATGCCCAAAATAGTGGGTGAGTACATAATTTTTTTTTTTTTGCGAGTAAGCAAACTTTAAGGTCAGAGCGCAGCGTCCTATAGTCCCTTTCCCAGCTGTTAGGTCAAAGCGCCGCGTCCCATAGTCCCTAATCTTAATCCGCAAGGCCAATTGTAACTAGCGAGCAGTACCAAAATGTTGAGCGCTCATTAACAAATTTTCAGGTCAAAGCGCAGAGTCCCATAGTTCCTTTCCCTTAAACGCTCACATCTTGAACAATTCAAAATGAAGCTTGGCAAACTGCCCATGATTTCTCTACAACGCCAAGCCCTGACTATATTCGCCTCGTTTGTATGGGTTAGTTCAATTAAAAAATCCTTGCGATCTCCTTTTCGTTTGCGGTTAAACCTCGAGTCACTGAACGACGGAGCGATTGACTACCTGAAGCGCTCCAACATACCAACATATTTTAAAAAAATGACCCTGGTGATATTGCCTGATGTTGGACTTGAAATATTTGATTGGCTTTCCGAAATTGAAGACGGCGTCACTGACATTACCCTGGATCACCATGTCTCCAATTTGAGTTGGACAATTGAAGGCTCATTAAATCGACCCAAGATGGCCAGATTACTACTAGGGAATGAAACTGACCTCAGTTTGTCATACAGTTTTCACATGGCATGCGAATACTGTTTGGAGGATAAAGTTAGGGAACTGTTGCCACGAATCAGAGAAGAGTGGCCGTTAAAATATTTCGGTGAAGGACATTCAATGGTACAGTACTGGATTTATAAACTAGACGGACACTGGCTCTGGCTGGACCCGCCGGGTAGTCCTGCTTTAGAGCGTTTGTTACGTGGAACCTCGATTGATGTGCGAAGTTTCGTCAGAGTTGTTTGTGATTTAAAGTTTAGAAAATCAACAGTAAAATTTCTGTTTAATAATTTAACTGAAGAAGAAAAAATTCAAGCCTTGGATAAATTTTTTGATTCATCGAATTATCAAAGAGACGAGCTTCTCCAACATTCAGAAGTATTAGGTCCGGGATATTTGTTGAGTCAATTAAATTACACGCAAATGTGCAAATTAGTATCCGAATTCGAACCTGAAGTGTTATTGAGGGACGTATCATTCTTTGCATGGCCAAATACACATATTCTAAAGGCATTGGACCATTACATTGGCCAAATGGAAGGCGCTATTGAACCTACAAACGGCAATGATTTGGTAAAGTTTGCTGATGGAGCGTTCAAGTTTGTCAGACGCTACAACCGTCGTATTTTGTTCAGATATTGTTGGGCCAGATTCCCAAGAGAAGTATTAAATAAAGCTATCGATTCAATCTTCTTCATTTATGAAATCATTTCTGTATTGGCTCACAACAAAGACCGTGTGTCCATTAAAATGGTAATTGATAGCATTGATCCCAAGAGATATGCCAAGAACTTGTTATCTCATTATCATCTTTACATTAATGAAACGTTGGCTGGATACGATACCCATCTGTTGAAATATTACTTGGCTCGTACCGTTGCCAGTAAGAACTTTGCCAAAAATATGCTTATCATGTTGAAGGACTCTAATAACTCAAAATATATCAAGAAAACCATTACTGGTATTTTAATTCAGCTTTTTCCTGAGTTGGATCCCAATTGCTCGGATTAAGTTGTTACAACGAGTCTAACTTCACGCGTGTTTACTTGTTTATTTTGTTTCGTTCCAATTAGTGCATTTGTTTCCTAAAAAAAGTTGTCATTGATTATTTTTCTTAAAAAAAACTGCGCATTTTAAAATAAGTAAATTTTTTAGAATATTTTCAAAGTTTTCAACTAATTTCATGTTCAAGAAATGTTTTTCTAAATCTACACCGTTTTTAATAAGTCCTTTAAAATTGCTATTTTACTTCTTACATTTTTTTTCAATAACATTTTTTCGTACTTTTTAATGGAAACAGAAATTAAATATGGTAATCTTCGAAAGTTTTTGTGTTTGAATTTTAATTTCGTGAAATCGAAACGCTGACACTGACAATGCAACTATCTCTATACAAGTAGCCACATCGTATGATGTATATTTATGATGTGGCTATTAGTCCGACCTTCCTGTAGTAGTAGTCGTTGTGCCACATTATACTGACTTACGAGGTTACCTCCCCCTTTTCGGAGAGTTGGCCTGTCAAGGCTACGGAGCGCGTTCGACGACAGGGAATGTCAGCCACTAACTAAAGGCCGCCGACAGGTTATGGCAGTGCCCACAGAAATACCTCTCGTAAATCCCGTATAGCCTTTGGTAGTTTTGAAGTTTTAGTTCGCCAGTGAAGGGAGGGGATTGTGGTATGGTGATGATATTTGTTCGCTTCTTTGTGTTTTAAAAGGAAGGAGTTTTTAATAGTAAGGTTGCATTTAATTGTGCTAGTAAGGTTAAGAATGGCATTTTACAGACCATTCCATTAAATACTTGCCGAGAAACCAACGCACAGGGGAAGGGCCGCCATATTAGTCGAGAGTTGTTCTCGCTAGATGGAGCTCGCGTTCGCTAAACGTAGGAGGCTAGTGCTATTCCTATAAATTTAAATTCCTATAAGGCTATGCTTCGATCTACACTTTTAATTGAGTTTAACCCTGTTTAATTAATTAATTTAATTAATTAATTAATTAATTAAACAATTAAAATATCATTAACTTAACCTAAGCTTTCGTTGTAGGAATGACTTTTAAGACTACAGACGAGACAATAAAATAAAATACATGCATAATCTATATCTATATAAATCAAAGTCCTGACTGACTGACTGACTGACTGACTGACAGACTGACTGATAATCAACGCCCAGCCCAAACCGCTTGCCCTAGAAGGCTGAAACTTTGCAGGAACGTTGCTCATAAGTAGTAGGCGCGTACTAAGAAAGATTTTCCCAATCCGCCGCCATCTTAAAAAATGGCGCCCAGAAATGTAAAAAATATTCTCTATGCAATAAAGTACGCGCGTTTCAACCGATTTCACAAATATTTAGTACACTGGTTTCCTTTAACCTTAAGACGGACTGAATGGTCTTTCAGGTTCGATTTGTCGCCATCTTTTAAAATGGCGCCCAGAAATGTAAGAAAATATTCTCTATGCAATAAAGTCCGCGCGTTTCAACCGATTTCACAAATATTTTGTACACTGGTTTCCTTTAACCTATAGACGGGCTGAATGGTCTTTCGGGTTCGATTTTTCGCCATGTTTTTAAATGGTGGCCTAAAATTTAAAAACCCTTTATGTAATAATGTCCGCGTGAAAAATAATAAAAAATATCCCGACGGGCTGACGGACTGTGCCGAGTCCCTTCGCTCCAAGGGTGCTAAAAAATATTAGTCATCAGTAAAATCTAAACTTTCTTTATATCATTTTAGATGGAAGTTCTTATTACACGCGAGCGACGCCGCGGGTAACGGCTAGTATAAATATAAATAAAACACAGAAGAAAAAAAACAATAACTGAATATTCAAATTATATTGGATTCTGTGAAAACTTAGTTGTAATCCCCGACACTCCAGTCTAATAATCCGGGCTTTTCAATAATCGTCTGCTTTAAATAAAAAGTAACGTGTTTCGCATAATGCGATCGCTTTTAAATGACCCTATAGCGAATGATACAATAGGAACAAGTCGTCCCACTATGGATGAAGATCCAACCTCACCCCTTTAGGTTTAGGTATCTACCTGACATGGTTAGCCATAGAGTAA